>NC_083772.1:40838477-41000977 GCF_963514075.1 Conger conger | reverse complement strand
CAGCGAAATGGAGGATAAATTAATAATTCACGGCCGTAACGTAAGAGATTTTAGGTTCAAATCCGGGGGAAACGTGCGTTCATTAAACGTTTACGAGCAGCCCGTCGGGAAGGGAGTGACCGCTAGCGTTGGCAGCAGGCCTTTAAATTCCCTTTCAATCACCAGCCAGCATAGGCCTCAGAGGCAAAGCACACAAACTCTTTAGCCAATTGATGACTTAAATGAGACGCTTAAAGGCTGAAGAACTACAAAAACCAGACACCGCTGTCCTACATGTCATCGTAAAACCCTCATCAGTTTGAGAGCGCAAACAAGCTGCTTCTTTTCCAGAAGGGCTTCCGTCACATCCCAACAATTGGCAGGGTTAGCTCGGCTAGTTTGCTAGTAAGCAGAGTGAGGCTCGTAGCAGGTTACCGCGACACCAAATAAAAAAAAACAATGTCTTTGCCCTTGGCTAGAAGCTATTTTGTCTTTAGCTGACTGACAACACATTTGCTGGCAATTCCTCTCTTGTTAAACGAGCACAGTCAGGACTACTGGCCAAAACTATTGGCATGATAAACCCTGGAGGAGGAAGTGCCACCCAGCAGAGGGCATTCTGGGGGGTGGAGTTTCTCCCCCCCCATAAATTATCCGACAAATATAGGCTCAAAAAATGTCAATGTAACAAAACTAAAAATGCGCCACCCACATAACAACATGTCTGAATAAACAAGGCATGCCCAAAGCGTGCAGGAAACTGCGAGCCGCGCTGTACGCCAGTCTGGGTATAATCAAGTGTAATCCACCCGGGCTTCCTCCACGCTGAACAGCGGCTGAAAACCCCCGGGCGGCGCGGGAGGAATTATGCCTTCCCCCGGGCCATCGGCGGGGCTGACCTCAAATTACAGACGCGCGCATGGCGAGCAGACGGCGTGCCCCGCTCGTCAGTGCGTCTCCGCGACACGCGCGGGATTAAAGGGGGACGCCGGCCCGTCTACGGGATCGGACATTAATCCGGCGGCGCGAGAGGCTGAAAATATGACCGGATGTCCATAATCCAGCCGTGTCCCAGTTATGAGTCATCGCCTGTCACTTGCACTCGCGCTGCGGGAAATGCAAGGTTAACGGAAATTCAACAGTTCCGGAAAAATATTTTCCTGTCGATATTCAGCCGCTGTAGCACCTGTGGTCATGCAGTGGAGTAGAAGCCTTCTGACGATTCCCCTCCATTAATTCAAATGTATCTATAAAAGTGCTTAGTTGTTAGCAGAAGTTGTTGGATGACAAAGTGCTTTAGGGCTGACCTCCAATGCACTACACTGTAGGTGCTTCAGAAGTCATGGAGTGGTTGCAGATTAACTCACGCTTCCATATGCCAGAGGAGGTGGTTGTATTCTCACACCCGAGGCAGAAAACAGGATAAACAACTCGCTCATATTTAGAGATGAGGAGGGTCAGTGTTTAGTGACTCTGGTCATGGGGTCTGAGCTAATAATAATAATAATTCCTCGAATTTATATATTGCTTTTCTCATACTTTACAGTCATGAGGGGGAAACTTGCCTCAACCAACCAGACAATGTGTAGCAACTGGGAGATGCAATGGCAGCCAGTTTGCGCCACAATGCTCACCACACATCAGCTGAGGTAGAGAGGGAGAGAACAATTATCTGGAGATGATTAGGTGGCAGGTTGAGAGATAGGAAATTAGGTAATTCCAGGTATGGAATTTAGCCAAAAAAGGCTCAACTGCTTATGTTTGATCCCGGTTTTATTTGAATACTGAACTGAATTTGACAGCCGTCAGCGGTCGTCAGATTATATTCCACATCCTTAATGTAATTGTGCTTTTTGTAAACACGGTATCTTCATTATGGACATATGAGGTTCTCGTTAGTCCTGTTGATTTGTTCCTCTTAATTTAGTAATAAGGGTGGCACGGATGGTGCCGGGGCCTCTCTGGGTGGAGTGTACATGTTCTCCCCGTGTCTGCGTGGGTTTCCTCCGGGTACTCCGGTTTCCTCCCACAGTCCAAAGACATGCAGGTTAGGCTGATTGGAGAGTCTAAATTGCCCGTGGGTATGAGTGTGTGAGTGAATGGTGTGTGTGCCCTGCGATGGACTGGCGACCTGTCCAGGGTGTATTCCTGCCTTTCGCCCAATGTATGCTGGGATAGGCTCCAGCCCCCCTACAACCCCGTTCAGGATAAGCGGGTTAAGATAATGGATGGATGGATCAAGCTCAATATAATTAGCGTGAATCCGTAACTCGATTTACGATTTCTTATTGCACTGGTCAGAAAATCAGCTCAATAAACTGTGATTGTCGTATCTTTTAACTAGCACAGAAATACCCCCCAGGTAAGGCCTGGATTTAACGGAGTGCTGAACACAGAGGGTAACTGTCCATAAACTGTCTAAGCCTGATAAAATTGCAACTCAGAGCTCAATAAAAAAACCAATGAACTGTAAGTCGGACTGACAACCGGCACACTCCTGCTTCCTTAGGCCCGGGGACTGGGAAATTCTGATTTAAACCAAGGGCTCAGTGATGTTATATAGTGAGTCATATGCAGCGGGTACAGAACTGTATGCACTATAAATTCCTGTTATGAAACAGGCCTGACATCACTTCAAACAGCAGCGCTGGTGGAGAGACCTCTCCAGAAAGAAGGGAACTGCAGTAATACGGAGAGGGTGGTTGCGGTGGCGGGTATGAAAGGGATGAATGAGGCCGCATCCAGCAGGAGAAATGCTTCTCAAACATACGGACCCTACCCTCGAAGGAAATGAAACCACACATCTGGTCTGCAGCTCTGAGCTGCACATCAATAGACTGAGCGAGCACACACACACACACACACACACACACACACACACACACACACACACACACACACACACACACACACACACACACACACACACACACGCATACAAAAACACATGTACCTGCATACTTTCTCTCCCTCACTCACACACACGTACGTACACACACTCGCACACAAACACACAAACACGCTCACATACAAAAACACATGTACTCTTGTGCCTTCTCCCTCACACACGCAGACACACACACACACACACAGTAATAGAGGTAAAGATGAGAACACATTCCCATGAAAGAAGGCAATCCTCACACCTCTCACTTCACACCTCTATCCAGGGTGCCACAGCGGGGCTTCGAAACATTAGCCGCTCACTTCGGCCAAACGGCAGCAGTTCACGCCTCTTTAATCCAGTGTGTTCGGAGAACCAGAACCAGGGAGAGGTGCGGTAAACTGGGCTCGGAGAACCAGAACCAGGGAGAGGTGCGGTAAACTTGGGTCAGAGAACCAGAACCAGGGAGAGGTGCGGTAAACTGGGGTCGGAGAACCAGAACCAGGGAGAGGTGCAGTAAAGACAAAAAACAAGCAGTTATTTCCACAAGGAGTCACAGACAGCGGCTTATCAGTGCCTTTAATGATAGGGGACATTTCCCTCTGAAGTGCAGACATTTCCAAAAGCCATTCCCCATTACAGAAACCCCAGCTTGCCTCTCCAGCGCATTTCAATGTGCGCTAACGGACGTTAGCGGGGGCGAAGGTGGGGGGAAAAAGAAACGATTTTCCCCCCAGTGAGTTCTAACTGGTTGAAGATGCGTTCTGAACTGCTGGTCATGCAAAGCCCCATGGGATTCAAATACTTTTCTGTGCTCGACTGATCTTGCCTGGTGGAACTGAGCCAACCAACGAGAAACCGATGTTAGCGCTTTTTGAGAGTATTGAATCGGTTCCAATACATCAGACGCGCTCAGTAAAGCGTAGGAAAGTATTTGAATCCTAAACAATTACGTATTTGACCCAGGCCTGCCGATTTGTGCTCGGGGCCGTGGAAAAGGGGGGATGAGGGGCCTTGGGAAACACTCGTCCGGAGAGATGGAGCCTGGGGCTGAGACAGAGACAGGGAGAGAGGGCCTACTGCGATGTGTGCAGCCATGCTAGCTGAACACACCCCGTGCTTGCTATTCTATAAGAAATGTAAAACTGTGAAAACATCGTCACACTGCGAACCCTGAACTGAACGCCCGTAAAAGCGCGTTCACACAACACGGCTCAGAGGAGCGACACCGTTACACGAGGTTGCCGTGGATACCGACTGAGGCCCAGCCACTCATCGGGAGGGCCGGCGGCCGCTGGGCGGACGCTGCGTTCGGCGTGGCACAAACATCCCCCTCATCATTTCACACACTCCGGGTGACCGGGAATGAAAGAAAACAAAATCCTCCAACCCCCGGTTTAGCAGTGAAATAAAAGAGTCTGGACAGAATGTGAAGAACGATGGTCACACTTTACAAAAAGGTACATGAATTGGCATTAATTCAGCATAACATTAACATTTCATTGGTTACTTATCTATAATGTATTATGACTAATGTACTAATACTTAGACATTAGCAAACCATAGGATAAACGTATAACTAGTTAACCATTATCAAATACATTTACTGTTGCGTTCATTAACGATTGCAGTTGTTAACATGAACTAATGATGTCGTGCAGGCTTCAAACACATAACCAAAGCTGATCAGCTTAACTTTTCAGTAGTTAGTTTGTTCGCAACAACTAGGCTATACGCCAACTATTTAACGCCAATTCACGTAATCTTTTTGCAAAGAGTTATCAAAACAATAAGCCCCGTGAAGTATGGGAGATATTCAAGGAAACCAGCACCGCTCCTGCCAAACGCAGAGCACATCCCGCAGAATGATTTACAGTCTAAATGATTTCAGCGCTGCCATCCGAGCGTTTCAGCAGAAAGCCCTAACCAGGCTATCGTGTGTCGAGCGCACTGCCAGGCTCGAGGGAGGCCTGGCTCTTATTAAAGCGCCGTGCCGTGGCTGCAGGAGGGGGGGGGCTGTTCGCAGAGCCGTGATGGATGACCGTGGCCCAGGCTAACTGCCAGGCAAAGTGCTATAAGGCGGGCCGCCGGCCCCGTTAACGCCTCCGTGGGGACGCGCTCACGCCCCGATTCGATGGGGGACAAACGGACGCTCTCGGTCCGGGGGAAGCGGGCGCGGTGCAGAGCTACACGTCTGCTTTCCAAAACGGCGGCGCTGATTGCCGTCTGCCCGCGATTCCCCGGGAGTCCGGTCGGCTGGCTCTGAGAACTTTCCCATAACCAGTGTAACCGCACACCTCCGTTCAAGGACAATGCTCCCGACAGAGAGAGCCGAACAATAAACGGCGATAACCGCAGAAACTAGAGCGCGAATGCGAGGGAGTCAGGGAGAGCACGAGTGCGTGAAAGAGGCTTTTGAATTATATAAGCTTGTTGTCTTATTTGACCCAAAAGCTGAACATATTCTATAACTATACAGTTTGCAGACAGCCTGCAGGAGTGATAGAACACCAGTGATACAGTGTTAGTGACACACACGTTGTAGATTGTGGGGAAAATCTGTGAAATGAAAGGAGGATGAGGAGGCGGGTCCCACCCTACGAAGAACCACCCTGACCAGAGATTCACGTACACGCCACTTAAAACCTTATCGACAACAAAATCACCCCATTTAAACAAACGCATCAATCTACAGTATCAAGCTATTCTTACAGGGTCAGCCATTTTGTTTCCATTATGATCTTGGACCATGGTTTCCTTGCAAAGAAGTGGATAAACTGGCATGCCGAGACAAAAGCGCATTGGCAGTAAGGAATGGAGCCTTCCACGTCGCCCTGACTTTCCCTTTCCTGCGATTCCCTGGCACGAGTCGAAGACAAAGTTTGCCAGCTTTCCTGATTTTCAACCCCACCGGGGTGGGAACCATCAGCAGCCTAGCGTACCGACCCACGAGCCCGAGAAGAAAATCCTGTGTACCATTACCGCGGCGAAGACGTGAAACTGAACGATAGCAGCCAAAAGAAATAAAACCATTGGGTCAATAAGCATCCCATTACAGAATGGCATTTTAAGAACACCCAGGGGATACAGCCACTCTCTCACACGCAGTACATAGTATACATGCCGTATTGAGCAGCCCATAGAAAAGCGCTTACCGGCACGACGTGTTGTAAATGACCTCATCCCAAGCCATAAAAGCCCTCCATTTCCCCATCACTTTAAATATATTATGCTGATATTTTTCCATCCGTTTTTTAAAATTAATTTATGGTAAAGCTTACACCCACCTCCAGTTTGCACGCTAGTCGTAAAGCAAGAGCTGATTATACAGTCGGTCGCCTGGTAACTTGTTGGATGGAGGACATCCGGACAGGTTACATAATCCATACGGATATGGCAGGAAGCCCTAGAGTCCTATATCTTCAGACAGACCGATCGGGGCGGGGCAGAGCGACCAGGCATCATCACATGCATGTATTTTTAATCACTGCACTTGCACAGTCCACTCCCATATCCATGGGTGGATTACGGTGCACACAACATTACGTCCAGCGTAACCTTCCATGAGGATCTCCGCTGAGTGTGGAATGCTGCAGGACCCAACACAGATGTGAAGCCCAGTTTGACAGAGCGGGTCTAGTATACAGTGTTAAGGTCCATCCGCACCAAGAACTATAACAATAAACGATAACCATCTATAGCGATAATGATGTGAGCATCCACATTGATGAATGATAACATAGCCATTTTGAATGTGAAGCCTTGCAAATTTGGATGGGTTTTGATTGGCTGTCAGCGTTTCTATCATTCATGCAGGTGGAAATAAAATCGCTCCAAAAGTGATCTGAACGATATTGATAGTTGTGGTGTGGACTCCGTCATCCATTTGAGTTAGAACGATTTTTAAAAGAACAGTTATCCTTATAGTTATCATTCTTGGTGTGGATGGGCCTAGGAGTCCTGTGTCACATTGGAAGACTTTTAGGGCTGGTATCACAGACACAGATTTATATTAGTCCTGGACTAAATTGAGTTAAATCTCCATTCAAAATAGAATTTAGGCTAGGATCATGCTGTGAAACGGGCCCTTAAAATATGCGGTGTCCAAATTGTGCATTACGTGAACATGTTGCAAAATGGTGCTGTGACAGTAATAGCCTTTTTATAGTGGAGAACTAATTTGTATAATAGTACTGTATTAGACTGAGACTGAGGACAGAGTAACAGTGTAAGACCAACTGCACCAGGGACTGGGCAGCACAGTGCAGGCCTAAGCTCTTACAGGAAATAAGGAGAGGCCGTTTAACAGTCAATGGTAACAACTGATGTAGAACAGCAAAGGAATCCAAGCAGAAGTGCAGTACACAGCAGTGTTGCTATACTGAAACAAGCACACTGATTGGACACAGTGTGCTTTAATACGGGAGAGCAGTATTATTGTACAAATAAGTGCAATGATATAACATAGAACTCAGGGTACAAGTGCAGTTGCAGGACTAAGTTGCTACAGCTCATGATTAGATATAGAAAGATAGTACAGGATCTAGAGCAGTGTTACTGTGCAGGAGCAGAATGCTAGTACAGGATCTACAGTAGTGTTACTGTGCAGGAGCAGAATGCTAGTACAGGATATACAGTAGTGTTACTGTGCAGGAGCAGAATGCTAGTACAGGATATACAGTTGTGGTACTGTGCAGGAGCAGAATGCTAGCACAGGATCTACAGTACTGGGCAGGAGCAGGGACAGAGTGCTAGTACAGAACGGACCGCAGGGTCTGTGCAATGGTACAGCACAGAGGTCCGGCAGCCCATGAGTGCAGCCGCAGGAGGAGGAGAGGAAGGGGGGTGGGGGTGGGGGGTGGGGTGGGGTGGGAGCAGAGCCATGTTTCACTCTGACAGACAGAGGTCTGGGGGGAGTGAACCAACAAAAGACTCTAAATCTGCAACTCATTCTGCACAGAGGAGTACTGCTGGTCTACTCCACCACTCCCACAACCCCCCCCCCCCCCCCTCCTCCACATCTCCCTTCTCCAAAACACATCTCCAGGATCTGAGATTTCACATTTCTCCCTCCCGCCCTGTGCTGAATTGTCACCAAGTGGCACCGAATGTGTTATTTTAAGATTTAGACTCTTCTTCAGAAAAAACACCCTTGGAACACTGAACAGCAGGATGATTACATGCTCCACATAAACCACGGAGAACACAACTCGCTTCAAAATTACTGACAGGATGCACAGAGCTGATTGAGCTTTTGCTGAATAGCCTTTTTCTGGGTGTGTGTTAGTCCAAGCATGTTTTTTCCTCACAACAACGTTGTATGAGCTGGATGTTTTCACTCACATGACATAGGTCAGCCACGACTGATTTGGGTCGAAGGAAAATTAAAACTTTTTTTCTGTCGATATGAGTTGAATGCTCTTTCTGTTGCGCTAAACGGGTGACTGGCGCCCTCTGCTGTTTCGGAAAACAATTTACGCCAAATAATAATTTCCTCAAAAACACAAACACCATGAAATTAATTATAGTTTGGTGCTTATGCTTAGGATAATTTTCGTTTAAGCACCATTAACAACAAGCAACTTAAACGCTAAGCACCAATAACAACCAATAGCAACTTATATGCTGACAGTAACAGACTCCATAATAAGCACTGGAGGGTGCAGTTTGCTAGCTCAACACTCTTGACACATTCTTTAATTTCCCTACATTATCCTAGGCTATGGAGAGCCTGAGATAAAACATTGAAGACACTGAAATAGCACATCGAGATATTCGGTATCATCCCATTGCGCCGCATGGATTCCTCCTCCATGATGTAGCTCCAGTCCCAGCTACACGGCCGCCTGGCTTCATTAACGGGATTAGCATTCGGGACACAGACGTTCCGCGGAAACCCCCCCCTCCCTCGTCGAAATCCCCCGCGCTTCTGCGCGAATTTATGCATCATTTGATATTACACTAATCCTCCGCCCACAACCAAATCGTCATTTGTTGATGTCCCACATGTACGAACGCATCACCTGTTCATTAACCGGGAAACATTTATGGTTCTTTTAGGTTAGGGATTAATCGTTTTTCAAAAAGAGGGAAGGGTATGCATTTAATGTGCTTATTGGAGGCGCCGTTATGAAAAGTCAAAGTTTTAAATGTCAGAATAATGATGGCATCGACTAGTAGCATTAGAAGCGAGGACATAATCGTGATATTTAGTCACGTGGCCATCGCAATTACCCCAGGAGGTTAATGGAAGGAAGCGGAGGGTAAAACGCGAGCAGTGAGCAGATTCTGCCCGTCTGCCCGTCTCATCTCAAGTGTTTCTCGGGGAAAAGGGGCCTCGGACCGGTTTCATTTTAATAAATAATCGAGAGAGGCTATCATTTGGAGAACACAGTACTTCTGGAGCGCAATGTTGCAGTTAATTGGAGGTAGAGTAATTGTGCGAATCACTAAATCCCGCTCCCCCGAGCCGATTTACCTACGCAAAGGGGATTGGCCCGTTCTGTTTATATTAAACCCGTTAAGCTTGGCCACTCTCAATATCATCCCCCTCAGGCTGTCGATATTTCATTATGGAAATAATAATAATAAATAGCATAAACCGTTTACCATAAATGCGAAATCAATCAGCAGCATCACTCATTGAGCCCCATCCAAGCACAGCGTTCAAAAGAAGCAGCAAGAAGAAATGAAATTCACAGCACAGAGTGAATTTCCACAAAAAAAACCCCTCGAATGTCCAAGGTCCTTACCTGTATGGTCCCGAAGTCGACGTTTTCGTAGTGGAAGTGTGCGCACTCTGCCAGTTTGGGAAAATGTCCCTTTGTGAAGGACAGCCTAGGAAAGAGTCAATATTAACCATCATCATCATCATCATCATCATCAATAATCAGCCTCGGTGCTTCTCCTCTGGGGATTTAGCAGCACGGCGTCATTGAAGAGGGAGGTCAGTTTCTAGCTCAGTGTATTGTGGATGTCTGCGGGGGGGGGGGTCTTACTTTTTGACGTTCTTGACCTTCATGCTGGCGGTGCTGCCGCAGGATCGGAGAGGGGGGTCGGAGGTCAGCTCCGGAATCTCTGCACTCCTCGCCTGTCAACAGACCCGCAGACATAACTAATCAATCCCCCATCGCTCCTGCTTCAGCTCTTCTCAACACAACTTCAACATCAACAAGTGACCTCACAATAATCAAATCACGTGACCTCACACAGTAATCAAACCACGTGACATCACAGTAATCAATCACGTTACCTCACAGTAATCAAATCAAGACGGCTCACAGAGGACGAACAACCAAGACAAGGAATTTCTGGAACACTTTACAAAAAGGTTACATGAACTGCCAATAACTAATGTAGTTGTTAACCATATAACTTCGGAGAATCTGTACAACCTTGTTAATGTATTTGTGCCTCATCAATTCACGTTAACAACTACATCAGTAAATGGCAATTCATATTGAATGAAAAAATATTTCTACGTTCATCCTATGTTTGCTAATGTATAAATATTCATGTAACTAATACATTAGTTAGTAGTTTACAATATTAACCAATGAAAAGTTAATTTCATGCTCAGTTCATGCATTTCATCATTAATTCATGATCAACAACTCCATTAGTTAATGCAAATTAATGTGCCTGGTGTAACTAATTTTATTTTACACGTGATGACTTTAACTTAATGTGGAATTTGACTCTTTCCCTTAAGGAGTGCCACATAAAGACCTCTCACTGCGCACGAAGAACAGGCTTCCTCCAGAACACAGTGGATTTTCCCCCATGAGTCACTTTGGAGTTTACCCACGGAAGCCTCAGACGTTCTCATCGCCAGTAAAAGCTTACTCCAGCGCAAAACCTTTGTGATACTCATGAAATATTCACACTCTTGTACTTCAAACACAAACTTTGTAGACCCACTGCACAATCTGTCAAGAACTTTGGCTGCGGGAGTGACACCAAGAGGCTTTCACTTTGCACACGGTTGCACAGACTACCGTAGAGTAGAGATAATGTTGGATGCAAGAAGCCACTGTTCATTTAGTCATCAGGCATGGAATTAACAGAGAATTAGCTCAGTGTTAACACCTGGCTAAATCGCCATAAATGTCTGAACAAATGACAGACCACTTATAAGGGTTTACCTTTGAGAATAAAGGTTGGGAGGTGTTGTGGTGCTTTCAGAGTGGGGTCTGTGTGACACAAAAATAGTTTTCTGATGTCTGATTACAAAATCGGAGCAGGGAGGAAATGAGGACAGGGAAACCGAACGCCACTGTTGGCAAACGTATCGTGTATTATGAAAATAATATTCTGCAAATAAATGCTGTTCATTTTGTTGTCAGAATGAGATATAACATAATGTCATCTTGGACTCATGCCCGTCTATGAAGCACAAGGGCGGTGACCTGGCTGCAAAACTATGTTTTCTGCTCCACACCCAAGTACGCCCATAACCTACTTTAGTCACTGCAGCAGATTTGCATGTACAACAGCAGATTCACATTCATCCCTTTGTTTCAAACATGTATTAAAATTAGTTGCCATCACTTATTTTAGATTTGAATTATACATATTCATTTTCATCCCCCTTGATAGCACGCTTATTCATCAGCCTACATGAATTCTGCTCAATTTTGAACTTATTGCCGACTTTTATTACATTTTCTCTTTTAGCGCAGTAACAACCATTTATAACTACGCTAAACTGAGACCACTTTTCAGTCATGGATAATGGCAAGTCAGCCGGCAAGTCGGCCAAAGATATGCCTGTGGACAATGCAGGCATTAGCTAGCAGGGACACAAAAGCCATTCAGTAAGAACAGAATATCAATTAAGTGTGGAAGATATTCAGCATGTGGAAGAAATGCAACCATACATTAACTTTACTATCACTGACCGGAGAGTGCAGTGGCCTAAACACAATACGAGTTTTTTTTTTTTCATATACAGCACGGGAATTATCTTTCTGCCATGTAGGTAAATCCACAGTGTGGAGAGAGATTATTAATACAATTTCCTGGAGATTCCACCCCACCTCTCCTCACCCCCCTCCAGCTGATAAAGTGTGCCAAATCCTTCAATATTGAAGGATGAATATTCCAGCCGAGTCAACAGGAAATAACCAACAATAAAAAATTATATTCACCTGCCACATTGTGATGGAAAATAATGTACAACAACGTCCTATTTTAACCTATTTCTGTACAAATGTACACTACAGTTCAAAAGTTTGGGGGCCACACCTGGTCTTTGTCTGCTTTTTCTGATGTGTACAGTGTTTCACCATGTAGTAATTACAGTATTCCCCATTTCAATGCTTAAGACAAATAAACAATGTCAAATAAAAGAGTCATGTTTTGGATTTGATGGCATATCCTTTGCATGCTGATACAGTATGGAGCACATTTGTTGGTTAAATGGCTTTAAGTCATCAAGGGTCCAAGGTATCAGGTGAGCCTCAAACCATCATGCTGCTGCCAGATATGCTGTAGATACTACAATAATTGTTTCTCCTGAATGTTTTTTTCCATTGAGTTCAACAAAAAAAATTGTCAGGAGAAATAATCCTTGCAGAAAATGGTGATGTTGATAGGATATGCAGCCAAATACAAAACATGACTCTTGTATTTCACATTATGTTAATTTGCTGAAATGGGGGACTAGATATAAAAAGCTGTAATTACTACACGGTGAAACCAAATTGTGTAAAAAAAAATACCCTTTAATAAAAGCTCTGCGCTTTGACCATGTATGAATGGTTTGATTACAAACAGAGAAAATGAAATATGGTGACCCCAAACCTTGCTGCTCACTAGATGCATTTTGTTTTTTGCAGCATTCTCTGCAAACTCTATCAACTAGTGCGTGAAAGTCCGAGGAGATCAGCAGTTCCTGAGATACTCAAACCACCCTGTCTGGCACTAACAATTATCCAAGGTCAAAGTCACTTAGATCACATTTCTTCCCCATTCTGACATTTGGTCTGAAAAACAGCTGAACCTCTTGACCACATAGTTGCTGCCACATGATTGGCTGATTAAATATTTGCATGAACAAGCTGGTGTACAGGTCTACCTAATAAAGAGGACACCGAGTGTACATCCCATTTTTACAGATCAGTGTACGCATATTAACAGTCATCCCTCAGCAGGCTTTCCCTCTGAAGCATCCTCACTGGAGCTGCACAGTCACTGTGCCAGAGGACTACAGTCCTGGTGCAGCTGGAGGGCTCTCTGCAGGCCCGGGGTCACGCCAGGCCTCTGACTGACGTACTGACCCGGAGGTTCCAGCAGGAGCCGCTGTGTCATTGGGAGCAGCCTACAGTGTGATGTGATTGAGAGACCTGTGTGGTTGTGTGGACATGCTGACTGTGTGTGGTTGTGAACAGTGCGGGGTGTGTGGACATGCTGACTGTGTGTGGTTGTGAACAGTGCGGGGTGTGTGGACATGCTGACTGTGTGTGGTTGTGAGCAGTGTGGGGTGTGTGGACATGCTGACTGTGTGTGGTTGTGAGCAGTGCGGGGTGTGTGGACATGCTGACTGTGTGTGGTTGTGAGCAGTGCGGGGTGTGTGGACATGCTGACTGTGTGTGGTTGTGAGCAGTGTGGGGTGTGTGGACATGCTGACTGTGTGTGGTTGTGAGCAGTGCGGGGTGTGTGGACATGCTGACTGTGTGTGGTTGTGAGCAGCGCGGGGTGTAATGTGCAGGCGTGGCCAGCGGGGGGCGCACCATGGCGCTGATGGTCTCCTCCCAGTCGGGACGCTCACGGGGGTGGATGCTCAGCGGGAGCTCGGGCACGTCGTCCTCGTCCTCCTCCTCCTCCTCCTCCAGGAACGGGCAGGACCTCAGACTCCTGGGGACGGAGCAGAGACCAGGTTAGAGGCCCACAGGCGCCAGCGTCCTCTTCCTGCTTTTAGGGTCTAAAAACGTTCGCAAAGAGCGGCGACGCAGGTGTTTCTGAAACGTCCCTCACCCTGCCGCCAGAGCCCAATTTCTCCCTCACACTCCCCCTCCCCCTCCTGCGTTCAGCTCTCCGTGTTAACATTTCGTAACAAAATCGTTTCACGGACAGCTCGGAAAAATGGCAATTAGACCCTAAAATATGCATACTTCCGCCAAAATTGCAATCGTTTTGCTTTAATCAGTATGGAGCACAATCTAAAAGCTTCAGGATTATATGAAAAGCTCCACCAGTCCTGGCTACACAGGGCCAACAGTATGCAGGCATTCATTCCAACCAATCACTACACCAGCTGATTTCACTAACACACAACTTCATCAACAGAGAGGAGGGAACTAATTTCTTAAAATCAACCGTAGTATCGAAAGGTTGGAATGAAAACCTGCATACCCCTCTGCCCTCCATGGAACACGACTGGGCACCCCAGCTCTAAACAAAGTCCCTCCCAAAACCACGAGGGTAAACAGTGCTACAGCCACCATGACGAGCAGCCATCGCAGAAGCTCCAACAGTGCAGCAGATTGCTTCATGGGGTACAGCCACCGACAAAACACCTGGTGAGAGAGAGCACTGTTCTCCTGTACTGCCCGTCACTCGAGATTTAATATTGTGTTCTGTAGCACATCACTGATGCAGAGCAAGAGACAAAGGCAGGTTAGCCAAATTAGCATGCATGCTAGACCATCAGCCAAAAAAAATCTGTGGAAGATATAGTATATACCTACGCAACTGGGGTAAAGTATCTATGAACTGGGCTTAAAACACAAAGATGTAGGTTTGACTGCCAGGCAGGGCAGCTATATTCAGCTGTATACGTACAGATATACAATGCAAATTGCGTCAGTCGTGTTGGATAAGAGCGTCTGTTAAATGTCGGAGAAATTTACCGTAGGAT
This sequence comes from Conger conger, assembly GCF_963514075.1. Taxonomy (NCBI): domain Eukaryota; kingdom Metazoa; phylum Chordata; class Actinopteri; order Anguilliformes; family Congridae; genus Conger; species Conger conger. The sequence goes on along the minus strand of NC_083772.1, from coordinate 40,986,254 downwards.
TTCCATAATGTGGGAGTTCCATATGTTCACCAACGCAGCCAAATATTAGAGGAGAAATATGAAAATGTTTATGCGCTGCCGTGTGTGAGAATGAGTGGGGGGTGGCGTTAGAGTACCGGCAGTCTGGCTTTTTGCTGCAGAAAACCGAAGACAGCTAATTAAATCAGAGCAAGTGTCAGCAAGTTCTGAACGCTAGGGAATGCTTCCAGTTAAAAGATCGCCCCTCATAAAACGACAGGGGGAGATATAATGGAGAATATCAGATGGTCAAGGCTTTATTATTTCCAACATTCTTAAATTGTCCTGTGCCTTTGTGTTGATAAGGAGGGAATTGCATGGATGGGTAAAAAGAAGTTAATTGAAATTCCCGGAGCGTGGACAACAGAAGGGCCCGGCTGATTGGGAGAGCGAGGCGAGGCTGTCGAGGTCAACGGGACGGCTGTGCGGATTCCACAGGAGCATCATGGGATACAATCAGCAAGAGGTGACAAGGCCGTTCATAAATTTGAAAACTTTCAAACAACATTGAAGTGGACACAGATACACGCAGATACACAGACAAAGACACAGATATACAGACACACAGATACACTGACATGCAGATACGCAGACAGATACACACACACACCAGACACCAGACACACACGCACCAGACACACACCGCACACAGAGCACACACACAGAGCGCACACACATAGAGCACACACATAGAGCACACACAGAGCACACACACAGAGCACACACACAGAGCACACACAGAGCACACACACAGAGCACACACAGAGCACACACACAGAGCACACACACAGAGCACACACACAGAGCACACACACAGAGCACACACAGAGCACACACAGAGCACACACAGAGCACACACACAGAGCACACACACAGAGCACACACACAGAGCACATACACAGAGCACACACACAGAGCACACACACAGAGCACACACACAGAGCACACACAGAGCACACACACAGAGCACACACAGAGCGCACACACAGAGCGCACACACAGAGCGCACACACAGAGCGCACACACAGAGCGCACACACAGAGCGCACACACAGAGCACACACACAGAGCACACAGAGCGCACACAGAGCGCACACAGAGCGCACACAGAGCGCACACAGAGCGCACACAGAGCGCACACACAGAGCACACACACAGAGCACACACAGAGCGCACACACAGAGCGCACACACAGAGCGCACACACAGAGCGCACACACAGAGCGCACACAGAGCGCACACACAGAGTGCACACACAGAGCGCGCACACACAGAGCGCACACACAGAGCACACAGAGCGCACACAGAGCGCACACACACAGAGCACACACAGAGCACACACAGAGCGCACACACAGAGCACACAGAGCGCACACAGAGCGCACACAGAGCGCACACAGAGCGCACACAGAGCGCACACACAGAGCGAGCACACACAGAGCACACACAGAGCGCACACACAGAGCACACAGAGCGCACACAGAGCGCACACAGAGCGCACACAGAGCGCACACAGAGCGCACACACAGAGCGCACACACAGAGCGCACACACAGAGCGCACACACAGAGCACACACAGATACACATCAGACATCCAAACATACAGACTCGTGCATGCATACAGAGGGAATCAAGTCTAAAAAAAATATTTAAAAAATATAAAGGATATTACTTGATCTAACCAAAAAGAATGGGACACTTGATGGGATACGAACTTGTGCTTCATTCCTAACGATATGACACAGCTGGGATATACACATTATGGCTGTTGTCATAGCAATGACAGCAATATGAAACTGAAATATTTACAATAAAAAATAGATCTCCATACCGATAGTGGTTGCTCGCAGCGAAACACCCTGGAGAAAGCAAAGCAATAACCGTAAGCACTTGGGGTGAGACAGTGATGAGGTACGAGGGCAGAAAACCAGCAGCTCTTGTGCTTAACGCCTGACTCATCCATCCTGCTAATCACGCGTCACCCTAAATGGGCCATGATACACAGCCCTGCTCATCTTAAATTTATATTTTTGTGTCATACAATTAATAAGTCTCTTTCCCAAGTGCACATGCATACACACACACACACACACACACACACACAAATATACACTCACATACACTCACCGAGCACTTTATTAGGTATCTCCTGTCTAACCCAAAAAAAAAAAAAATCTTCATGCATATTTTACTAGTTATGGATTTGATGCTTTAACCTGTGGAAAAACCTATGCACTTGTAAATCGCTTTGGATTAAAAGCGTCTGCCAAATGACTAAAATGTAAAATGTATTTATTATAGTAATTTTTAGACTTCTACCGCTGTAGGCTATCCACTTATGATGCGTTGTGTGTTCAGAGATGCTCTTCTGAATGCCACTGTTGTAATGTGTGGCTATTTGCGTTACTGTCACCTTCCTGTTAGCTCTGACCAGTCTGGCCATTCTCTTCAAAGTGCTTCTGTCTGCAGAACTGCTGCTCACTGGTTTTTCTTTTATTATTTTTTTTGCACATTTTTTCCCCATTCTGATAGTTGATGTGAACATTAACTGAAGCTCCTGACCCATATCTACATGACTGTATGCATTGCACAGCTGCGACACAATTGGCTGATTGTCATGAATAAGTAGGTGTAATAAAGTAAAAATGTCCCTAACAAAGCACTCGGTGAGTGTATATACAGTGACACACACATAAAGTATTGGCATGCACACACATACAGTGCAGTACTTGGAGAGTGACTGTACTGCTCTGTACTCCAGCACATTAAATTAAATATGAATGTGAGGTCAAAGTGCAGACTGTCAGCTTTAATTTAATTTACATCCATATCCAGTGATCCATGTAGGAATTACAGCCCTTTTTATACAGACTCTCCCCATTTTAGGGGACCAAAATGAATTGGACAAATTAACATCATCTTAAAGTCGTCATATTTGATTATCATCCACTACAGAGGCATTCCACTGCCCAGCTCACCAGTGCATTCTTAACATCGTACCAAACCGTTCATTTTGACGCAGCCAATGTTTTATAATTCATACAATTAGTTATTTTACCTGACGCTTTTATCCAAAGTAACTTACAGTTGACTAAGCAGGGGCCAATCCCCGCTGGAGCAATGGGAGGCTCAAGGGCCCGGCAGCTGTGCGGACCTCATCAGGGCTTCAACCACCAGCCTTCCAGGTCCTAGTCATGTACCTTAGCCACTAGGCTACAGCCTGGGTTTGACCATGTCTTCTATCAATTTATTGAAATCGGCCACCCCATGGTGGCCTGCTTCACGGGCACTGACATTGCTTTGGCTCCCACGTTGCAAATCAGCAATTCTACGCCAACCCTAGACCCTTATTGCCATTCTTGTGTAGGAACTATCGCTGAAACAACACACAGCTCGCCAAGAAACAGCTGAGCAGCCAATTGTCCAATTATTTTTGGTCCCCAAAAATATAAAATCTAAAAAGGGCTAATCCTTCTTCCGGTATGGATGTCATTACCCTCAAATTAAAGCGGACTGTCTTTGTACTGTATATCCTCACACATTCGAATCCAATGCACGGGATTACAGAGCTGAAACCAAAAAGAAATAGTGTCACTGTCCAAATACTTACAGACTGCACTGTATATACACAGTGGCACACAGACACACACAGGAACACGGAGGATATTTATAGATGTCCTTGTGTGACAGTCTGCCAAATACATAGGGGACACAGCCTGGGACCCAGGGGGAGGAAGGGAACACTGATGCAATGACACCATCATGTGAGTTTCAGAGAAGAGAAGCGACACTTACATCCTTTCTGAAACATAACACCGCTGCTCACTTTTCCTCTAGATTTACTGGTGCATATTTCATAAGACAAACATTCTTCAATAAGAAATGAAAATCGCACACAAAAGACACACACACATACACATACACACACCCACCCACACACACTCACACACAATCTCACACACACTGTCACACAGACGCACTCTCACACTCACACTCTCACACACATACACATACACACACTCTCTCTCTCTCTCTCTCTCTCTCTCTCTCTCTCTCTCTCTCTCTCTCTCTCTCTCTCTCTCTCTCTCTCTCTCTCTCTCTCTCTCTCTCTCTCTCTCTCTCTCTCTCTCTCTCTCTCTCTCTCTCTCTCTCTCTCTCACACACTCTGTCACACAGACGCACTCTCACACACACACACACACAGTCACACACACGGTGTATTTATGTGTAGTCGACCTCAAACTGTCATCCCCAGTACAGAGCAGCAATGCTCGCATCCCAAATCAATTGGAGCTGAGAGGAGAGCAGCTGTTGACCCAGAAAGCAGAGCAATGCAGCACTACAATAAGTCAGAGAGTCAGAGAGGCAGGGGGTCAGAGAGGCAGGGAGGCAGGGAGGCTGGGAGTCAGAGAGTCAGAGTCAGAGAGGCTGGGAGGCAGGGAGGCAGGGATGCAGGGAGGCAGGGGGTCAGAGAGGCAGGGGGTCAGAGAGTCAGAGTCAGAGAGTCAGAGAGGCTGGGAGTCAGAGAGTCAGAGAGTCAGAGAGGCTCGGAGGCAGGGGGTCAGAGAGGCTGGGAGTCAGAGAGGCTGGGAGTCAGAGAGTCAGAGAGTCAGAGAGTCAGAGAGGCTCGGAGGCAGGGGGTCAGAGAGGCTGGGAGTCAGAGAGGCTGGGAGGCTGGGAGGCTGGGAGGCAGGGAGGCAGGGGGTCAGAGAGGCAGGGGGTCAGAGAGTCAGAGTCAGAGAGTCAGAGTCAGAGAGGCTCGGAGGCAGGGGGTCAGAGAGGCTGGGAGTCAGAGAGGCAGGGAGGCTGGGAGTCAGAGAGTCAGAGAGTCAGAGAGGCTGGGAGGCTGGGAGTCAGATAGGCTGGGAGTCAGAGAGGCAGAGTCAGAGAGTCAGAGAGTCAGAGAGTCAGAGAGTCAGAGAGGCTGGGAGGCAGTGGGTCAGAGAGGCTGGGAGGCTGGGAGTCAGAGAGGCAGGGGGCACTTGCCATGTCACCAGCACCACCCAGCTGGGTTAGTAGTGAGACCACCTCACACAGCAGCAGATACGAGCACATACATTATACAGACTACACTCAATGAGTACTACTTGCCTAATGTACAAAACGGTTCATAAAAACCCACTCTGTAGCACAGTGGTTGCCAGACACCATCACAACTCCATCTGTACACATAACATTTAAATAAAAAACATGAGTGTGACATTTATAGATATATAAAAATTATATTTATTATATTTTATTTACTATTAATTGCTTGCTTTGTGTCATTTATTTGGCTGAATAATTACTTGTATTAACGTCTGGTGAATGAAGCTTTCAGTAATCTATCACTTCAAGGTCCCCCTGGCAGCTTCCTAAGCCCCCCTCCTTCTTGGCCCCGGGGCCCCCTGTAGAAAATCACTACTGTAGCGTACCAGCCTATGCATCAGCACTGCACACACACACGCCCACACATGCACAAACGCTCATACAATGACCTGAGGATCACTTCCTCTTATGGAATGGAAGTATATGAGCTTTTCATGTAGGTTTTCAAGGTCATTAGGATGTTCAAATAATAAATAGGTATGGAGGAATCAAAAGAAACAGTTAAACGTACCGTCTGCTCGCCCACAGATGACGGAGCGAAGCGGAGAATTTACTCCACCGTCCGGCTCTCAGCTCCTTAACGAGACGTACGCACAGGAAGTAATCATGGGTGGGAATCGAGTAGCGAACCGCACAAGCACTTCTAAGAGTATTCGCCTGTCACAAGCGGCCGAAACCGATTGCGGAATTCACACGGCAGACCACAGCAGCAACCGCATTCGGACCGCATGACATCTTCAATTTTAAGATGCCCTTTGATGTCGGCGTAAGGAGCTGCTTGTCCAATCACAGTACTTTTTACAGGGAGGCTCCAGTTAAGTCTTGGGCGACACAAAGCCCACAGCACCAGTGCAGGTTGGGGTTTACAGCCTTGTTATTTGTTAGTTCACTGTGACTGGAAGTCCGCAATGGTTACTGGGATACCGCTGGGTTATTTCTTCCCCTCGACAACACAGCGGGTCCCTGAAGGCTACTAGGTGTCATCAGCGAGATATGTGCCTCTTCTCTGGTTGTCGAGGCACTGTGCGGGAGGGGGGGGGGGGGGGGGGGTTGAGTAAAATGGCGGAGGAGGGGCTCTTCATCCACATCTGCCCCCCCTAACTCTCCCGCCCTCCAGGTGGCGCTGCCCCAGCGATGACCCAAAATCATGCAGTAAGAAAGGGGGGGACACTTTTTTAACAGTTTTGTTTGCTTTAAGAGCAAATTAAGTGACTGGTGTCAGGTTGATACAGATGTCATTTGGTGAATGGCCACCAGGGATTTAGGCCCCATGAAAAGATCTTGCATTGGGCCCCCGCCACCCCTTAAAATCCCGTGTTGTGATATTTTTAATATTTTCAAAAGTTTCCGTCAGGGCCCTCAGAATCGTCCTTACTCCCCCCCCCCCCCCCCCCCCGTGACGGCGCCCCAAACATTCACCAAACACTCCTGTTGTTTGGACAGGGTGGTTCCTGATTGAAGGCAGGACATGGCACCAGTCATGAATTCAGCAGGTTACACACACCGCAGTTATCTACCGAGACCACACTCACCGACAGAAGCCCTAAAAAACGTTCACCAAAAAAACGTTTTGCGAAGGGTCAAAGGAGCGTTTCCATTCCTTCTGTGTGACTCATTTATATGCATGGACCTCTCAGCACTTCTTTGTCTCTCTGTGTCACCGTCTCCCACACACTCCCTCTCAACCCGAAAGCAATATCTGACACGAATTCACAGCTCCGTAAGGGAAGGTACGATGACTCACTTCGAATCAAACTACCAGAGTGCTTCAGTGCCAATTTCCAATCCAGAGAGCCATTTCACACACGCGTGTGGAGGGATCCCCTTGGATGGAGCGGCTGCTACGGGGAGAAAATGATATCAATTGGACCGAACCCGAGAACACACTTTGAAGTCAGAGGAGAAAGATGAGTAACGGCTGCTCCACGCGTTCCTGCTGCGCAGCCCCGCAGCAGAGAGGTTCCTACGCAGACGGCAGGTTTGCTTTCCACTCAGCCGTAATTACGCCGAGTACCTGTCAGGCTTACGCCCCGCGAGCTTGAACGATGAGACAGAGCTTAATGTCAACACTCAGAAGCTCCAGGCTCCCCGCGGAATCATTTTACACGAGTCCAAAGATCCCGAGAAGCGTCACAGCTTCGGAAGGCGGATTTCCCCAACGGTTCGGTTACGGTGGGAACGCCCCGACAGGCCAGGGGCCCGTTCCGATCGCTTATTTTATCCTTCCCTGACCCCTTGTTCCTCACCTCTCCTGGACGTCGACAGAGGTCCGCCATCTTTAAGGAAATTCCGACCAGTTAAAAATGTTCCTTCAAGGAGCTAGGGGGCAGAAGCAAGGAGGCTCCCAACAATTTGCCCGAAACTGACGTTGCTTCCAAATGGTATATGAAGGAGCATGGACAATCCATTCGCCTAATTCACATTATCTTCATGTTCTCCTTTCTGATTTTCTGGCTTCCTCTCCATTCCTCCCCCGATGGGTGGAGCTAGGAGCTAGGAAAAGAGCCAAGGGAGGAGGTGAGAATTAAACAATTGGAACGAGCCCCAGGTCTGTCTCTTCATTTCCTAATGTCACAGCATTTTATGGACTCTCTTTCATTCAGGGAGGCAGAGCTGGCTGGTATTTACGACCAACCAATCAGAGGGGCTTGATTACCTTCTGGGAGAGATAGGCCTCCAATGGTGCTAATGTGACTTGCGGCGGTGATAAGACCATGGCTAATTACACATCTGGAATTAGAGAGAATGCCTTATCGCAGAAACAGATGCTTACAAACAGATGTGAATTTAAATGGCGACCGCTCCAGCAGCACACAGTGAACTCGGGAGACGCTGTTTTTGAGCAATAAGCAAAAGTGGTTCATCCATGTGAATTCGGAAGTGTAGACCTATCACAATAACAAAGGCCCACATGCATATCCTTTTGAGCTTTTCATGTCATCCAGGAGCTTTCCATTTGTATTGCATACTGACTCAAGGAAGTCAACTGCAATTTAGGTTGAAGTATGTATATTTTTGGATCTAACGACTATTTCTTGAAGCTGTTTGTAAAACGATTTCCCACGGCACACAACATATACTATGTTTTTGCATAATTATCGGATGACATCGCTAAATATGAACGGGGTTGAGGACTTTTAGAAAACCTACCTCACTATAACGTTTTAGACACAAAAAACAGGAAGAGAAAGCTGATGTGTGTGGGCCTAAAAGATTGGCTCACAACGTACAGGTTATTCACTGAAGCAAATCAAATTGTATCACCGGAGAAGAAATCATCGTCAATCGTCACCAATCCGCTCACAACACAGAGGTGGACATCGAGGAAGGCATCCATTTGTGCATTTCATGCCAACCTCGGGCCCTAGTTACTGAATTAGCCCTCACATTTATGCCACCTTACAGTTTAGTAACATATCTCGAAGGCTGTTATTGTGTCCCTTCATGAAATGTTTTACTATGATGTAATCTACGAGGGAACCACTGTTGGTGTACAGCCAGTGAGCTCACTTAGCCAGGGTAATTGGCGGAAACAAAAACCAGCGTACACACCGGCCCTCCAGGACCGAAGTCGCCCATCCCTGCTCTAACGCATAGTGAGCACAGGGTTTTCACATTTCGGTCCAATGGTAATGCAAATCCAACCAGTGACATTCATCCAAATCTGCTCAACAGTGAAGAGCTCAATCTGCTGAAGTTCTCTCGTATCGATGTATCTGTTGAAGCTCGCTCATATTGATGTCCTCCCAGCAACTAGAGGTTACTATTGAACATAGACTGCAGTGTTCATCTAACTGTACAATAATCTTTTGGCTGTTTTTTTGAGAGGATTTGTCCGGAACTTCCAAAATTCATTACCAAGGTTTCCCAGGACAGCATTAATATTCACAGTCTCTTGTCTGTGTATCCATTCAGCTGAAAACATGATTTTCAAACGGTGAGCTTCCCCCCCCCCCCCCAATCCAGGTACTATTGACGGTTTTTTTTCATGAGGGATGTAGACATCACAGCCATTGGAATCCATCTTAGATGCATTATTGATCAGCCTCAATCCTTCGCAGAAGTGATTACTGGCCTGCTTCTGCTGCCACACAAGAGAGCAGTGTCGCTGCTGAGAGTGACACTCTGACTCTCTCAGTAAACAGACTAGAAAGAAAACATGACTAACACCCTACAATGAAAAAAAAAGAAAAAGACTTGATATAGGAGAAAAATAAAAGGCGGATAAAAATGAATACAACGCATTAGGGAAAAAACGACACTGAAGGAGGCGGTTATTCTATAAAACCCGAGGCCTTTTCAGATGCTCTGTGTGTGCCCAAGCTGTTGCTGGACATAAGCTCCACTGCTCATTCAGCGTAGCTTGGGTCGTCTCCAAGGAGAACAGGCAATTTCTCAATGTCCTGGAGAAGTAGAATTGCATTTATTCTCGTTATTTTTGCGGATGCCGACGTCTCTTGCAGCACTTCCCCGTATTTCCCACGTTTCGTGGGCACGTGTTGTTTCTGCGTTGACCTCTGGGATGAAACAATACGAGCTCTGTCCATTCCAGTCTGGCCTAACTGCACCGGGACATACTGTCACATTTCCAAACATAAGTGCCCAGGGCAGAACCACACAGCTCCATTTTCTATGTGGCTCCATCAGTTTGGCTGGGCTCTAATGAGTGGATGTGTCACACACGGGCTTAACCATGTCAGCGTAACCCTACACCCTCCAGCAGCGTCAAGCGGTAACTGCCGAAAGCAGCCAATTCCTTCTCCGCGCAGGTAGCAGGGGCCTTATTTTAGCAACACCCAGGCAGCGCCCAGCTGGGCTTTCACTAATAACAGTGGGCAAATTGATTCTGAAGATGTTCAGGCCACATTTTCTTTCTGCCATGGAAACCAAACCGTCATGCGCCAGATCTCGGGAGACAACCAGCAAAATTCTCTTGGCAGTGGATGAATGGAGTTCATAAAATAACACGCACTAAAATCTGATTAGTCATTTCTGTAGGACGAACTTCAGTTGGACGTCCCCTGATTAGACAGGTGGGTGGGAGTTGGCAGCAGAACTAACCACCGATTAATATTTTTACAGGAAGGAGAGCTCAGATTTCAGAGTTCCTTTTTGTTTTTAGCAGTAGTCAGCAGCTATTTCTCCCAGCATACACATTTAAATCATTAGCATTAAAATCTAAATTCACTTTTTGCTGAATTTAATCAATTCTTCATAACCATACAAACACATCTTGAAGTACATATTCGAAAAACAGTATAAAATTGTAATACAATTTTTTTTCCATCCACTTCTTGGAAAACAAGATTCATCAGTCATCGTGTACCAGTGGGCGTGTACGCTGATCAAATGTCTGTCAATTTCCTGCTCCCCTCCAATCAATATCCTTTTCACACGGCAGTGTGCATCTTCATTTGACGGCCCCCTCCTCAACTCTGAGCTCCTCAAACCCCCGAAATATCTGTTTCACTGCCAGACCACTGCCAGACCACGCAAATTTCTTATCAAATACAAGGTTAGTAAGCTAAACAACTTAAGCAAGTTAAGTTAGATACATAGTGGGAGGCTTTTTTTTTACCTGCAGGCTAGGTTCATTTTGATAATGCAGCTAGCTAGAGTTTTTAGAATATTAATGCAATTTCATTTATTTATCCAAACCCTTGCTTTTGTTTTTACTTCATGTAGCCAACTTGCAGATCTTATTATATACCTTGCCAATGGTGAACAATGGTGCCAAGTACCATTGTAGCCAACTTAGTAATTAGCTAGCTATAATTAACAATGATGGAATGCTCTCGTGATAGCTAAAGGAGTACCTTGCCAGATATGCTCATTTAACTTGATGACAATTATTTCTAAGGAATGTATACTGTGTGTATGTATGTGTGCATGTGCACAGGTGTGTGCGTGTAAGAGAGAGAGGAGGGATGTTCAGAGGTCTATTATTGCTCAATACCTGATCTTAATATCTACACAAAGAAATGTTGTCCTTTAAAGTCACTTTGTTTCGCATTTGTGTACAGATATAATATATGCTAAGCCCCAGCTGCCATGTACAAAATGTGGACACAGTTCAGTTTGGAGAGAGACCAGGAGGGAGATTGAATAGCCAGGCGATAATCCTGGAATAGCGCAGCATTCCAGCAGACCGCTCCTGGATGAAGGGTGGACAGGATAGGTTTATCCTGTGAAATGGATTTACACAGAAATGAGTGCGGAATCAGCCACACTCAGGCACATAGATCACTCCAAACTCTTCTGGTCATATGATCGACAGCAGCCAAAATTTTTCAGAATGAGCATCTCTGTGTCGGAGTTCATCAAACTTTCCGAAAAAACACATTTTCCAAAATGGATGCACCGGTGTACTAAATTAACACATTCCCCTACATACCTTTATGTTAAAATCAGTTTTTATAGAGTACGATATGATATCTAAACCGCAGTATTTTAATGATATTCCAGTCATAAATGCAATTAAAAAAGGTCCATATCGATCATTACCGTATACGCTAACTTCACCATGCTGAATATTTGCTTTGAATGAGCCGCTTTGCTTTTCCCACAACGGCGGAGCCTAAAAATGTCACAGAAAATAGCATCTCAGCAAAATAAGAAGTCAAACAGGGAATATCTGGAACCTGACTGAACACATCACTGCCTTATACACGCACATAAAAACAGTCACATAGCGCACAAACACACACACACACACACACACACACACACACATATGCTGGAGCTAAAAAAAAAGAAAAGCTTTTTCTTTCACCTTGATGCAAACAGGGACTAAAAGTCTAAAGGTGACAGCATCCATTAACAAGAGCTATGCGTTTTCAATTCTCTCCTCTAAACTGCATACATGAACACACACAGGCACACAGGCACATACACACATGCGCGCGCACGCACACACACACACACACACACACAGGCGCATACACACACAGGCACGCACGCACACGCACACACACACACACACAGGCGCATACACACAGGCACGCACGCACACACACACACACACACACACACACACACACGCACACACACACACACACACACACAGGCGCTTACACACACAGGCACGCACGCACACAGGCACGCACACACACACACACACACAGGCGCTTACACACACAGGCACACACACGCACACACACACACACACACAGGCACGCACACACACACACACACACACGCACACACACACACACAGGCGCTTACACACACAGGCACACACACACACAGCAGAATTACAGAGTCGCTCCGGCCGCAGCGGGATGAAAAGCGAGGCAGAGTCTAGCGGGAGAGCAGAGGCAGAGTGACGGGGCGAGCTGAGGAGAGAGGCAGGGCGTGTCGTTACCTGTCAAGGGCGTCATGGCTCCCCGCAGCACGCAGCAGCAGCAGCCCCAGCGCTGCACTGTCCTCCAGCGCAGACGCATCTGCAGGCCCGCCGCCCGGCTCCATGCCTCTGAGTCACCGCAGGATCTGCCTATCAGGGCGTGGGGGGGGGGAGGGAGGGAGGGAGGGAGAGATCAGGCGTCCGCTTGCATCCCAGCTCTGAGAGAAACCTGAACCCAGGTCTGAGTACAGTACTGTACAGTACAGTACAGTACAGTACAGCAGCCGCCTTCTCTTATAACTCATCTCTGAGACCTGCTAATACTGGGTAAGATGCATACGTGAAGGTGTTATCTGATATAGATTCAGATCGAGAACCGAAAACTGACCCGAGAACGGGAAACTGTGATAAGATATACGTGCATCTTATTTGGAAGGTGTCTTTAGCGCGACCAAATTAGAATTTTTATTCAGAACTGGTTGAAGAAAGATGAGAAACGATTACGAATTGGGCTCCACAATTAAGAGTGCCCACTGTCCAGGGGCAACTATGCGATTGGTTCGGGCCAGTTGATTGACCGGTCACTAGACCAATCAGCCCAGTCGTCATGTCCGGGTCTAAAAGAAAAATATGTTTCTTACAATCCTGGGCACGATGCTACAACTCGATCATTTCTGATCAAACACAGCTGTACAGCCATTCTTTCACTACTCCTCAGTGGAAATGTACCCGGAGCAGGTAGAACACTAACCTACGAGCCCAATTAGGCCAGTCGAAAAAAACCCTTAACATTGAGCCCTGAAGAAATACCCAATACCTTGTTTATGATGATTTTGTCAAGCTCAACTTCCCAAGTGAACCCATTTCCAAAGTGAACTGCCCCACTATTGGTGTTCAGCCAGCCGCCCCAGGCTCCCTAAATCTCTCCCCAAATTGAATGCCGAGCCCATGGCCTTGGCCTGCCATTTTCAGCACTACAGCCGCCCCGCCTTTATGTTTCTGCGATTTTCTATGGTTATTCAGCCCAGCTACGGACAAAAAAGGGAAAGTGAGTGTCAGGTTTTTTAAACCTCAACAGTATGAGTTTAAATGTGATTACAACGTTCTTAACTGAACATAATACAGATGTAGCTATCCCTCCTGGTAATTGAAAGCAACGGCGTTTTAATACATGGACTTAGAATTTAGAGAAAAACTAAATTCCTCTTCAAAGGGTAAAATGGAGGTGAGACCACATTACCTGTGCCTTTATCAGAATTACTTTTTATCGTATAATTGGCAGAAATGCATCAGAAGACCTTGCTTGGTTTTTCCAAAAGAAACCACGTCTAGAGGAAATAATCCTTGAGCTTGACTGAGAGGGAAAAAGTATAATGAACACCGGGACCAATCACAGTGAGAGGTACAGAGATTAAAATGCTAAGGACATCAGAAAGCAGGAGAGATAGTACAAGAAAATGCAGATGAGTACTAAACACAAACACACTAATGAGTCTGATTGGCTGAAATGAGTCACCGTGAATAGACCAATGCGTGCTCTCTTGGTAGCGCTCTGCTCACAGCACCACAAGGCAGCAGTCGTATCTTAAAGGATGACGATGCAACATACAATGGGGATGATAGTCTCACAATTAAGTCCTTCTGGGCAATATGTCGCAGTCTACGAAACAGGTTTATTTAGTGTATTGTTACATGTTCAGACTCAACGCACGCACCACTTTCCCCAGATCGGGGTGGCCAACCCTGGTCCTGGAGAGCCGCAGGGTGTGCTGGCTTTCGTAGTTACTCAGCAGTTAATTGATCAATTAAAGCAGTTAATTACACAGCTAACTCACCTCGCCTGGTTTCTGGGTCTAAAGTGGTCATTGCATTCAAGGTGAAGACAGAAACCAGCACACCCTGCCCTAGATGGTATAAACACATAAAAAATAACAAGTATCTTTGTCTCATATCTAAAAGATTTTGCTGAATAAGAAAAAGAAAAAACTGCCAATCAGGTCCAAAAGTTTGACTCATTTCAAGATTTGCCAATGGGGTGAGAAAATTTCACTTGTCAAGCAAACAGTAACTTGAAACAAGCTCCTACTTCAGAGGAAAAAATAAGATCATAAGTCTTATTACAAGACTAAAAACGCTTGTTCAGACAGCCAGTTAAGTGCCACATGCCCCTACCATTGAAGCCCTGTGATAAGGCTGCAGCTCCTTTACTCTAATTCAGAGACAGAGGGGTTTTTCAGTTCTGTTTCAGTTCAGATCAGGCATTCGGGGTGGAACCGGGACCGGCCCAATGTCCTACACCTGCGGACCGCTGTGTATACTGCTTCTTTATTCTGGGAATTACAATCCTGATAATGTATCTGATAATTTAGGTGGTTAGGTGCTTTTCGTGGTTAGTGGGATTATTAAACTACATGTCAGAAACAGCAGTATTCATGTCAGGAAGAACAAAAGGCCCATGTTCACCTTGAGGTTATTGTGCTATATTGCAAACAGCTAGGTTCCTAATTGGTGGAGGTGTGGACACATGGCTAAAACCATTAAAACTATACGGTTGGTAGCAGAAGAAGAATTCATACCTGCATTGTGTGAATACGTGGAAGGGTGAAAGAACATGCGTTTAACAATCTAATGAGGAGCCTATCATTTCCCCTCAGTCTGGAATTTGATACGTTTCAAATTTCAGTTACATTTTTCATGTTGTTGCAATTTTGCACAATGGTCGCAAAGTGAGGACTTTTATTCTTTGTGACATAGAAAGCTATTTCTGACAAACTGAAACGGGCTAAAGAGGGCAAATAATCCCTCTAAACAGAAACGGCACGTAATTGAGAAAAACTTGTAGTTGTGGTTGGAGCTGCAGACCCCTGTCCTACGCTATACCCCCCCCCCCCAAAAAGAATGCTCCTTATGGGGTCATGGGGTCAGTAGGACGCCTCTACAATGGATTCTGGGACAGCAGTTCTGGTTGGAACGAAAAACAGCAAACGCAGGGGGCCCCACCAATGCTGCAGACCCCTGTCCTACGCTATAAACTCCTTATGGGGTCATGGGGTCAGAAAGATGCCTCTGCCATGGGTACAGTGACAGCCCCTTGTATAGTAGGATATTTACCGTGTCAGCTGAACTCCTAAAAGGCCAGGACCGCTCTCAGAGCAAACACACCAAAGAGGGCAGCCGCGATACAGGAGAATCTATTCCCACCACCGAGAGTCTCCGTCTCGGCGAAGTTATCAACGCCAGAGCCGAGAAATAACCCCCGCCGTCACCTCGTGACATTACAGACCCGCCGTTTAAAATGGATGCACCGCGCTTCAATAGCCATCAAAGGACGCTTTGATTTTTCTACTGCTGTGGCGAGCACACCAAGGCAACCCATCTAGTACAGATATTACCTTCCAGAAGCGCGCGGGAAATACTGCAACAGATAATATGTTTGCAGTGCCTAGTGCCATTTACTTGGATGTGAGAGCAGAGATTTATCTTCAGATTTCTTTTTGCATAATGCTGAGGGAGTCGAAAAGCAGAAAGCAGTACAGCGGAAGCCCAAAAAGTACACACAGAATTGCTTGCTTGTTTGTTTGTTTGTTTGTTTGTTTGTTTGTTGGCTGATTGATCGATTGTGGGTCATTCCAAAGGTCTTCGCTGCACATTCCTGATAATATAGAAGCCTGACCAGCAGACCTGGGTCAAGTATGTAGTTGCTTTGGATTCAAATACTTCGCTATGCTTTACTGAGCTTGTCTGAGGTACTGGAAACTATCAAATACTCTCAAAAAGTGCAAACCCTGCCTTCTGGTCCACTTGGTTGACTCAAAAGAAAAAACAACACATGAAATGGTAGCATAGCCACTAATCAGCTCCAGTGTGCCTGTTTTCACATATACCTTTATGGCCATAAACAACCACAGAACCATAAAGGCACACACCCAAACAGGGACACAGAGCACAGGCACACACAATGTGTGCGGTACGCTGCTCCTGCCAATGAAACCAGTGCAAAACTAGCCTGGACGATGGGACAGTGACTCACCAGTTCTCAAAAATGAAACAGCCTGATAACAACCTGAATACACAGCAGCTTCAATAAACCTCAACCGCCCAGAGCTATGCTAGTCCTTCCACAGCCTGGAACGGAGCTGACCCCCCCCCCCCCCCCCCATACAGGGTAATGAGATGAGGAAGAGCACTTGGGACCGTCTCTCCTTCTCTCTCATTGTTTCCTCTCTATCTCTCCTTTGTCTCCGCTCGTTCTCTCCTCTCTCCTCTCCTCTGTTCTGCGTCAGGCTGCGCGGTGAGGACTCGGCCGGCTGCGGAGAGCAGGATCCGGAGTAAAAGCTGAATCAGCAGAAGCTGGCGGAGCAGGCCGAGAGCAGCCCCGGACAGCGGCGTCGGGGCGCTGCCGTGACCTTGCCTGAAGGGTGCCGCGCTCAGTCCACCGCCGCGCGTTCAATCCGCCGCCCCGCGCGCGGTGAACGTCAACACAATGTTGATTTCTGAACGTCAGAAAGCAGAAGACCTAACATCGGTCGGGGCCCCAAGAGCAGGTAGCATACTGTCCCAGCCCTGTGTTAGGAACAAAGAGGTGCCAAGTGATGATTTAAAAGAGTGGCGCATACAGAAATAGAACACAGAATGATACCTATTTTTCCCTGCTTTTTACGTATTTTCACTGCAAGCAGTTTTTCTTTTTACCAATCGGGACTGTCTGCTTATGTCTGTAGGTCTGCTACACTGCTGGAATGGCAGCTTGGGAGAGTAAAGACAGCGGGTGCTCTTTCATGGAGACTTCCTCCGTGTCACAGTCCACCAGCAGTACTTTAGTGTGCATTCATCATAGACCAGGAGTACCCAAACATTTCTCTGATGTGACTCCAAATGAATGTTCACAAACTTACACGACCCCCAACACCCCACCCACACACACAACTCCAAAACCCCACCCACACACACAACCTCAACACCCCACCCTCACACACGACCCCAACACCCCACCCACACACACACGACCCCAACACCCCACCCTCACACACAACCCCAACACCCCACCCTCACACACGACCCCAACACCCCACCCACACACACAACCCCAACACCCCACCCACACACACAACCCCAACACCCCACCCACACACACAACCCCAACACCCCACCCACACACCACCCCAACACCAACCCACACACACCACCCCAACACCCCACCCACACACCACCCCAACACCCCACCCACAACACCCTTTAGCCAAGACTATACTAGAAATAAACCACAACCTCTCCTGCCTCATAGCTATATTACAGTTGGGTTGTAGTAATGTTAAACATGTAGTGGCCTACATTCACATATTTTAAAGAGACAAAAATTACATTTGACCTTTTTAAAGATTTTCAGGGTGACCCCCACCATGAAATGGAGCGACCCAACATGGGATCTTTGGATGAAGTTGTGAAATCAGCGGGTGTAATACTGTCGGCCCTCCAGGACACACGATTGGGCACCCCTGCCCCATAGTTAATTATGCACCAATACGCTTGAGGCATTCGCAGTGGCATAGGGCAGACCAGTTCCTGGGCCCCCTGTCTTACCCGGACGCACTGTTTCCTGTGGAAACACATTTCCTATTTATAATTCATTTTTGACACCAGGCAGTTGAGACAGGGACTGGATGCCCAGGCCTGGCATTACATTTCCCCAGACTACCGAGCTGTGATGTTCCAAAGCCTGGGAGACCGCCAGTCGAGTCCCTCGACACGCAGACCCATCGGGCCTGAGTTCGGCTCCAGATGAACGGAGACAGGCTCGTGTCAGCCTGCTCCGCTATCGCTACCCGTGCGGCGGGTCTCCCGGGGGGAGGCTCCCCTCGGCTCAGCCCGCAATTACCCGCGCCCGCTACGCTACGCTAGCCAGGAACCGACGATTTAATGAGATCCCAATCACCTCGCTGTTACACGCACCCCCTGGAGATCCGCGGAAAAGCCCTTCTGGTGTTCCCAACGCGCTCGTGGCCTCTCCTCCTCTCCTCCTCTCCGCGTGAGGCCCGCTCGCGTTTGATCGTCCCTACCGCCGCGGTTGTTTTGATTCCCTTTGACAAAGACGTGCGGAGATTATTCTTTTCTTAAACAACCCCAAACCAAAGCGGAATTGATTGCAGGGGCTTGGCGGAGGACCGCAGAGTTGCACAGTCAGTGGATAGATGGGTAGAGTACCCTTGAGTCGAGCGTTCGCCGCTAATTACATCCGTTTAATAGCTAGCCGAGCAGGCAGATAACACCGCGAGGCCATGTAGGCAGATAACACCGCGGGGCCATGTAGGCAGGGCTAGATAAGGGCGTTCGGCACGCAAATTAATAATAGAGATGGAAACTGAAAAGGAGTTCGAGCCATTCCAAGTCTGAGGAGAAGCGGTGTAGTGCACCAATTAGAAGCTGCCTGTTGGTAGAACACCGTCTGAAGTCCTCTCAAGACCCGGAATGACTCCCGTTTGTTATGCAGAGAAGTACCATTTCCATATCTGCTGTAATATACGCAAGCCCAGTGCATCCGCAGAGATTTTCATTAACTAATGGTAGGCACAAGCTAGCGGCCACGCTAGCTCTTTTAAATGCGATGCACACACTGATCCATACGAACGCTTTTAATTTGAGTCCGGGAGCTCGTTGACATTTAGCGCACGTTCCTCTGATAAATTTCACTGCTCAACGGCCACGCCTTTTTCTACAGAACATTTTAGGATACCTTAAGCAAAATGGCATTTGTAAATTAGAAAAAAATATTTCTTCTTTTTAATTAATTTTTTATCTTCCGCTATCCCAAAAATGGATGAGAAAAGAAATAACCCTCCTAAGTTTGTGCAGTCCCTGAAATACAGTGATAAGACTAAGCGAAAGAAAAAAAGAACATCCTTGCTCTTATTTATTTTATTTACTTTCCAGGGACAGCGCACATTAATCAACATTTTCAGTTTCCACATCAATGTAAATGTACCAGAATTGGCTAATGATTGGCGAATTTTCATCTATAGTCCCTAACCTGCATGTCTTTGGAGTCTTGAAGTTAAAGGTGATGGAACTTTGTGGCAGTCAACACTAATTCTCACAACTGCCGCCAAAACTTCCATTAGGAAACTGCCAATTAACTGATTATTGCAGGTTGCGAGTCTAAAGCTACAGGCCATCACATTATCCCTGTCATACTTGTGGTGGGTCCTGCAAAACAGATTGTCCCAAGTCACTCCTGACCAGGGAAGGATTCCCATGCACATGAAACATGCAGGGTGTAAGAAAAGTGCATCTATATGAGTCTAATATGTATTAGAAGCAGATTGCTTCTAAACTAGTCCTGCTCCCAGTCAGGGCCTTAACTAACTAAGAATCCCAGCAATCAAATCTAGTTGCACAGGCTAGAAAACTAATTTTATGCCAGCGGTTCATGACATACCCGGAATGTTACATTCACACATGATTTGGTCACCAGCGTACAAGAAAATCACTTGGTTTTTAGGGCATTTCAGGAATAAAAATAAATCATTACACTATAATTACTTTTTTTGCAACAGTGAAGCAGTGACACTGACCATTAATTTTAGCTCCAATAGACGGGAATGAGGACCCAGAGATGGCTGGGTTACTGAAAAAAAACAACAACACGCAACCATAAATCTTTACTTTTGTGTGCGGGTGTAAAAATTGAATTTGGTCCACTGAACATTTGAGAAAAAGCACCTCTAAAGCAAGACTTGCAGTATAAATTTCACTCTACAAACAAAGGTTCATCTGCAACGAAGTCTGCAAGAATTTTCGATAGCTAATTGTGTAGCATAGGGCAATGTGTACTTTGTACACAAAGTAGGAACATGTTTAAAAATAAATAAAAAAACATTCCAACCACCCATCCATTCATCCATCCATCACTCCATGTTGATTGATTAACCTTAACAAATTCAGGGAAAATATGAGCAGTTATGAAGCAAGGTCAAAATGCAGAATATAATGAGAAATCTGGCAAATCACAATCCATTACATTAAAGATGTATAAACATTGTCCAGATGTCAATCAGCTTTTGACTATACTATAACAGCAGATGACATGGAATCACTTAAGTGATTTAGCTGCCTCAGACAGACAGAAACAGCCTGAACATAACCTCACTGCTGAATGAGACAAGATGCTAAAGATGAGAAGCTCCAGCATTGGCATGCTAACGGCAGGAGCATTTGTCCCTTGTTTGCTCCACTTGAGCCTCGTAATCCTGACCGCAGCAAGCCTTGAGGAGAAACCACAGAGAGAAGGTTCTCTGCATGGAGGCTGTCTCTGTCCCATGACCCACACGTGGGAAAGAACACTCACGGGACATTTCTGACCACGGACATTGCATCAAACATCAACATTTATAAGGCTATTAAGACCTTTTTACAAATGAAGACTTTTTTTGAATGTTGAACTTTTGTTTGCGGAAATTAGTTGACGTGACCAAACATTTTGACGTCGGTTACACCTCTAACCTATGTCTATCATGGAGGTCCATATTTCGTTAATTAGTGGAGGATAAATTCAAGTTTTTTTGACGCGGGTAATTTGATGAGCACAAAACACTGATCTCTTATACCGTAGGTAGAAAAGCGGTTGTGTCATGACTCAGTTTCGATCAGCCGTGTAGCCATGAGGCAGGTCAGCAAACTAGGGGGTAATGGCTAAATTTACATTATGAAAACCAGCGATAAATCAAGAATCCCTAAACCGAAGGGATCTGCGATACGATACGAGCCAGGAAACAAGCACACATTCAGCAGGGGCCGTGGTTCTATCGCTGTCGGCAGCGTCTGTGCGGGCAAACAGAGACAGAATGCGCAGTGTCCCATGAGAGTGAGTTTCCCTGCTGGTTTCTCTCAAAACAAAATCCCGCCCAACACCTGCACTGCTCCTGGCATGGTTCATTTCACATAGCCAGGGGAAGATCGAGTTTCACAACATCAAGAGGAGACCGGTTTAAGAGCACCGACTTAAGAGGATCTGCCTGTTCGGACGAATATCTACAGAAAACGTTTATTTAAATTGTATGGAGTACATTTCAGGATCACACTGTTCTATACCCTGCCGGAAAATCCAGGTACAGTTTTCCAGCTCGACCAGCTTGAAATCTGAACTGGTCAAGCTGGTCATACATTACATTATTACATTATTGGCATTTGGCAGACGCTCTTATCCAGAGCGACATACAGTTGATTAGACTAAGCAGGAGACAATCCTCCCCTGGAGAAATGCAGGGTTAAGGGCCTTGCTCAAGGGCCCAACGGCTGTGTGGATCTTATTGCGGCTACACTGGGATTTGAACCACCAATCTTGCCTGTCCCAGTCATGTACCTTAACCACTATGCTACAGGCCGTCCCCTTGCAGGAACAAGCTTTGGCATACGTTGGTCTAGCTGGGTATGAGCTGGTCAACCAGCCAGTGCTGGTAGCGTGTCTGAGCTGGCAGCTGGGCGACCAGCTACCGGCTGTTTCAAAACTGAGATTGAGCTGTTTTTCAGCCTGGAAACTGAATGCAGCGCCTTAATTATCTCTACGGCATGCAGCGGGAACTCAGCGGGGGGTGATGAATGTCTAATATCTTAATTCACGAGTACGGGAGAAACTGCCTGTGAGAAGGATAAAAGAGCAAGATCTGTCAGGCAGCGACACAAGGAACAAACAAAGATTTTTTGCAGTTTTAGGTGCAAAAGCAACTAAGAGCTTTAAGACTCATAGGACTGCTGCATGTGATCTGGGGGGAAGGGGGTACTGTT
Organism: Conger conger; assembly: GCF_963514075.1. Taxonomy (NCBI): domain Eukaryota; kingdom Metazoa; phylum Chordata; class Actinopteri; order Anguilliformes; family Congridae; genus Conger; species Conger conger. The sequence continues at coordinate 40,964,032 of NC_083772.1, read as the reverse complement.
TGGCAACTTCACTGATAGAAAAGTTGCCTTCCAAAATTTCAGCATGCCCGGACATTTCAATAAATCCCACTTTATAATTCCTGGCACTGGTTTAATGGTACGTAGCAGAGAACGAATACAAAGACGGCACACGTAATGGGCAATCAATTTTTAGCTGATTAAAAGCTGTATGGTTTTACGACACGTAAATTACTGCTTTTACATGTACTCTTTGTGATCAATGCTTTTATTGATTTTCCAATAAAAAACATCCATTCGGTAGTTTTGGAAGCCTCACTCGAGCTTCACTTGCCCTCAGGATAGTCGTTCCCATCACACCTTTTGATAGAGGCGTAAATCCCAGTGTTTTTCCCTGGGAGAACAGCTTCTCTGTATGTGTCTACCCAATCAACCCCCTAAGAACGAACGCCTACATCGCGGCTGCCAAACCTTGTTCCTGCAGATCTACAGTCCTGTAGCTCTGTTTCCCATTTCAACCCTAATTAGGCACACCGGATTCTATGCTGTTGAACGAGGTGTGCTCGTTCAAAGGCTCACACGTTAGTTTGAGTGTTTGTGTGAATTGCACAAGAACACCAAAGGGCGCCTTGGCTTGTCTCCTGAATAATTACCAATAGGGCACGTGGTAAATATCATTAAACACTTTGAAATCAAATCAAAGATTCAGATGAAAGGTGAATATGTATTGTAAATAAGCACCTCAGGGACCGTGTCTCTGTAAATAAAGCACCAAGTCAAAGCCATTGACAAAGCTGGTTTACAAATGCTCAGCACATCAATCAAAAACTGTCTCCAAGTTATATTTCAATCAACCAAAATGCATTACCTCTAAAGCATTTACAAGCTTGTTGTCGCCCAGATTAACTGAATAAACAGTATACCAACAGCCAACTAGAGAGGAGAGAAACCTGAAGATCGTCCACAGGAAAAGAATAGAGATTTCTCTCACAGAAGCACCTTCTGACGAAATGGAGGCAGATAAAATTTAACGGCCACACAATTCATCGTCACCCTCAGGAAAAGCTGAACAAAATGAAGAACCCATTCAGTATAATTCCGGTGCTCCATTGCAGTCCTACCCAAAGTGTGGTGGGAAGCAGGTCACAAGGTGGGTCGAATTAAACACCACACGTGCAACACAAACCACACTAGCGTTAGGTCATAAAATTAGCAGAAAGGCTAAACTTTCAAACAACAGCACAATTACAGATTTTTTCCAACACAATTCTGTCATATAATTGCATGTAATTAATGGGGTGAGAAGAAGATTCAAAGGCCTTTCAAGACTACACTCTGAACAGGATCACCCAAAAATCTTCTCTGTGTACACCCATCCAGTTCAAGAATGTTGACACGTAAAAAATACACAAGGCTACATCTGTATACACAGAAGGTGAAAGTTGTGGGCACAGGACATTTGAGGAACGCCGTCTTTTTTTCTGAAATATCAGGAAGGGATTCTGTTCTACAAGCTCCACTGTAAGAATTTCCTGTGAATGACTCAGCATCTCTACAATGGCGGTTTCACTGGGAGGTGTGTGGAGGCCTGCCAGGCCGGGCTCCGATGAATTACCAGCCTGCAAACCGTGCCAAACAACCACAGGCTCAGGAGTGTGCCAACACTTTCATCTCTGAAGCAACATACCTGAAGCAACTTCATGTCGCAGTCCGCAGTAAACGCAGAACAAACACAATAGAGAGCTAAGGCTTTCAAATGACTGTCACCGTTATCATTAATACAGTCGAGAAACGGAGACTGATATTTACAAGTGCTATTCAAACAAAGTCAGGGGGTCCCTTGGGGATATAAACCCACAACCATCTGGTTTACTACCCCAGTTCCTTAGTGACTATATCGACACTGACACTACTTTCCTTAATGCCACTCAAAACCACTCACTCACTGAACTAATAACAACAAAAAATCTGAAAACCAATCTTCACGCAATTTAGCTTATTGATACTGCTCCTCTGTTTTTGATTGAATTTTAACTGCATGTACAAACAGAAAAAAAGAAAAAAGAAAATTAAAAACATGCTTCAGTGCACTTCGAAGTAATTTGTCTCAGAGCCCAGTGATACCCACTGCCAGGGCCATCTGTGTCTCCAGTGTCGAGGCACTCGACATGGACGCAGACAGCCCTATCTGCCAGCAAACCCCACAGGTTTAAAAGGTTTTCTGCCTCTGCCTGCAAGACTCCTACCAGAGCACCAACCCACGGTTACCCCCAGGAAGAAAGAGATTTTTATCCTGAAAGTGGGAACCTCTTTTTTCTCCACTTTGCATTAGTGTTGGGCCAGGGAAAACCAAAGGTACTATTCCTTGTTTTCATCGTTACTGAGGACAGTCACATAGTTAATCTATTAAAGAAGCTGATTCCGCAGTGAACTCTTTACATGTTTTATGGGCCTAAACTGGTAGCTGATTTAAAGTTCCACACGAAAACACAGCAAATCCTTTCAGCTCTCCTGGACTAGGGTTGGTCACACACAGCCTGTAACATTAACACAGGCAGAAGAACATTTGCCAAAGATTAGCCGGACCCATATACAACCCTAAAACATACAATGTGGATACCATGTTAAAAATACATTTAAAAAGGGTATATCCCCCGTATGTGATTAGCCCTATCACTAGGAATGCTAACAACATTAGTGTGGACTGGCATTCATCCAACTTCTTTATCACAACAACTGAGGGATTTCTCTCGATGCAGCTATCACTGACCCCACAGAGACAAAAAGAGGGAAAAAAAACAAAGAAAACTAGCGTTCTACATCTGCATTTTTCACGAAGGACTGCAGAATGCGGGCATGGATAAATTATCATCCAGCATTTCTACGTCCGTTTGGGGGAAAATATAAATCGTGGAAAATAACCGACTTGCTGGATGATTCAGCTGAGAAGCATTGCAGAGTGCAGATAAGATAGATAGAGAACTGGGTAACAGGACGCCTGTAGCCAGACCAGGCTTACTCATGCTGAACACCCGAAGACAAGCAGAACCGGGATCGCTTCGCACTTGGAAGGGGACCTCCGACCAGGTTTCTGTTGGAAGCGATGTTGGAGGTTTGGTGGGACTAAGCACACAATTTGGCACACCGCCAGATTCATATTTTGCCTTTTAATATTCCGTTTTCAAGGAGGCCTTTGGCATTTAAAATATGCAACAAAGTATTCCTGGGAGAACTGAAACTGTAAGCACGATCACGGACAAACAGAGGTCTGCTTAGCAAACAGGCAGAAGTGCCTTTGACAAAGTAATAAGGCACGTTCTGAATGTAATGACCAGACCTCACTGATAATGTTGTTTCTCTCTATGTTTCTGTTGCTTTTGCTCACGGCCAACAATATTGCACTGTTTAAATGCCAGAATGTACTGCACTGTACTGGTCATACAGTATCAAATCAAATCCTAGATAGTACAATGCTGTTTATGTTGCACACTACCACCACACGTGCCACTACAGAACAGTGCAGCATGTTGCCATATATGCAAATATATTATTGACCTGAGAGTACGGTTTCATGTATCCCAACATGAGTGAATGCATGCAATCAGTGACTCACCAATTTAAACCAATCGTGCTTTACTGTGGATAACAAATTCATTTGAATGGTTCTTACAAGTGGGCAATTGACAGCATGCTAACCAACCGCTGTAGTTTTCAGGGTTTCACAACTCAAGTTCTTTCAGCCAATTTAAAATACAAACACAAAATATGACATTCCAGTTAAATCCCTCTTATTTGCAAATTAAGTTAACTAAACTGTTTATTGTACGATATGCACTGACACTCCGGAGTTTGCATGCATTAAACACTGTGGTAATTAGAGATTCATTCCACACCTGCGTCACGTACCAGTACAAGAGTAATCCACATTAACCGGCTAATATAAGGGAAATGGACGCCGAAGGCATCGATCAAGAGCGACTTGCTAATCAGTCAGAGCCGAGCGTGGAGCCCCTGTAGACACAGGGGCCCTGTGCTCTGATGAATGGTGCTTGGGCCTGCTTCTGTCGCTTCGAGTGCTGGGCCTGCCTGGCTTTGCCATGTATGGCAGAGGGGGGGGGGAAATGTTTTTGAGTGGGGAGGGGGGGGGCTCTCCCGAGCAGATTAAAGCCCTTGAGTACACAGCGGATTAAAGACGGGCCTTGTATCGTTGCCGCTAAAAACTGGGGCGCAGCAGCCGAATAACGGAGGGTCGTGCCGGGATATCGCCCCCCGCCCCCCCCCCCACCCGCTGGCCCAGTGAACCAGGAAGAGGGGTGTAATCTTCAGGGATTCAGATCACCCCCTTCCCCGTCCGCCTCCTTCATGGGAAACGGAGTACAGAGCCCTGAGAAACAAGCCGGTGCCAGAACCACCCAGGCTCCCCCAGGTAATTCGACAAGGCCCCGCACCTGCATTTAATAATCGCTGCTAATGGAGGAGTTATGGATATATTACTTTTCCGGTCTTTTCCAGAGTGAACCGAATGAGGCCCGGGGGTAGGCCGGACCACTTCACTGCAGCGGGACGGCCGCATAACCACTTAACCCTGCGGAGTACAGACGGCCGCGGTGCTGCCCCCCGGTTCAGGTTTCTGGCTCTTTCCGCCTGTCAGGAGTTTGGCTGATCTCCGGGCTCCTGAGCCCCTTCCAGCGATGACATCAGCAGATGAGTCATTCAGCAGCTTATGGGAAAATCTTCCACGCCTGGAACGCAGATGGGTCATTTGACCCCCTCACTGTTCCGCTTAAGCACCCCACCTGTGCCCGGCACAACAACTTTGTTCTGTACGACCCCCCCCCCCCCCCCACTCCCCCAAAAAACTAAAAGGTCAAACTGAATATTGAAAAGACTGAATGGTAATAGCATAAAAAAAGCTTGATAATATTTAACCATAAGGTTACATGCATTGCCATTAACTAACGCTGTTGACTAAGAAGCGTGAAGTTCATATTTACAGCTTTGTTAATGCACTTGTACATCATTAATACATGTTAACAGCTACATAATGCCAATTCATAGTGGAATGTAAAAAGTTCATGTATTTGTTTATGGTTAAATAATTATAGGTTTATCCTATGGTTTGCTAATGTACAAACTATTAATGTAACTAATACATTAGTAAGTAGTTAAAGACATTAACTAATGAAAAGTTAATTTCACGCTTGATTAATGCATTTGTACATCATTAATTCATGATGAGCATCTACAATTATGCCAATTCATGAATCTTATTTTAAAACGTGACCAAGAGCTTTGAACTGAATCATTATCCTGACTGCAGCAGGCAGTAACTCCGGCGTATAAAATATGCATACGCCACTTCAGGTTCTTCATTGTGATAATTCATCTCTTGTAAAACACAGTTTCAATTTCTTCAGTCAGGATGTAGACCTCCTCTGCATGCATGGCACCGTTCTGTACTCCGGCTTCAGCACCAGGGTTTAAAAAGAAACCTGCTTCTTACAAAAAGGTACAAGAGATAATACCGACTTTAACCCTTTAACTGCAACGTAAAAGGCAATTTCCCCCCCTTGGCACTGCTCTTAAATAAAGCCTTATAACTGCATGCGCGCACACACACCAGAAACTTGGATTATGGCAGTTTCAGAAGGCCACAAGGGTACCATCAAGACAAAAGTATGAAAACCTATGAAATATGAAAATGAAAAATCGCGTATTAAGATAAGATTTCTACTTAAAACGAGAGACATTCTCTGTTCTAATCATGAACTAGAACATCAAGAAAACAGAGGACTGCCTGCAATGAGTGGCTTCTGTTTTATCGTCTGCCCCAAGCTTTTGATAAATGAAGCAGAAATGCCTGTAAACCTGCTAATCCTGTCATGTACCATATAGCAACAGGCTACGTCAATGCGCTGCAAACGGGCCTCGCGTGCAGACACTCTCCCTCCCACAACACAGATATACGCCTGAAGACATTTACCCCCAGCTCAGAAGATTGTGAAGCAATTGAAGAAAGGAAAAAAAAAAAAAAAGAAGAAGATTTTTCAGTGTCTTTCAGTGTCTCGTGGCCTACATGAAAACAAGCAGGGAAAGTAGGGCAGCCGACACACAGCTACAAATATGCAACTTGTATTAATATTGATGAGGCGAGCGCTGTGGGTTTTTAAGAGGCTGTATTACAGTAATTTGTTTCAGACTCGGTCTCATCTGCCGACAGACGCACACTCTCTCTAAACTCATGAGCTCACGTTCCCGCGCGGTTCATCCCGCTATGAGTGGGCGATGAGAGCATCTGCAGCCAGTCAATCAAACTCCAGACGAGCCCAGTACGAGCGAGAGAGTTCATATAAACACCATCCGTATTCACACGTAATCACAAAATAATGTTTGCGAATACGGCTACTGGTCGCGTCTGAAACGCGTGTTTAAAATTCATGGGAAGTAATCAAGCCAACCCACAGTACCAAGTGTGTGTGTTTGTGTGTGCGCGTGCGTGAGTCTGGGTGTGTGTGTGTGTGTGTGTATTCAGCTGGAACACGCAACCATGCACAACCTAATCCTGCTTCTGAGACCAAGTTGTACTTGCTAGAGGGGAATTAATTGTGAGACAAATCATCCCTATTGTACTTCATGCAAATAGAAGACTTCTTTTAACAAACAGTCAGTGGATCCCAACCCTGTTCCTGGAGACCAACCACCATGCAGAGTTTCTCTCCAACCCTAACAAGGTACACCTCATTTAACAGCAAGTGGTCTCATTGAGCAGCTAATTAGCAGAATCAGGTGCGCCAAATTAGGGTTGAAATGGAAGCCTACTGTACAGGGTACATGAGAGGAAGAAACTCCATCGTGCTAACTGCTAACAGCGGAAACGTTTAACAAGGGCGATGCATCGGCTTTCAGTGAAAAATTCTCAGTCTCAAGTGTTTACGCAACTAATTTCGACCAATTAACCAATTTCGACTCACTCGTCTGCTACAGCACAATTCTTCAACTGTCGTGGCCAAGATGTATGTGAACATAAGAGAGGAAAGAATGAAAGAATCTGTGTGAAAATTGACTCTCAAAAAAAGGGCTGGCCAGACTCCAGCTTGAACAGGTGTGCGAGTCCCTCTGCTCTGGGAACACAGTGCTCGCTTTATGGTTTAAATGTACAAATTATGTGGTCAAATTCACACTCCAGGTCACAGTTTAGACCAGTGGTTCCCAAACGCCCCCCCCCCCCCTCACACAAGCCAGTTCCAGGTATTTCAAGCATTCCATCTCAACCACACCTGATCCAGCTAATCAAGCCCAGTAATTTGTTGCATCAGGTGGGCTTGAGGTGAAACTCATCAAACACCTGGAAATGGCTGGGGGTCCCTGAGGAGAGGTCTGGGAGCAGCTGATTTACAGAGCAGCCTGTAGCGTAGTGGTTAAGGTACATGACTGGCACACGCAAGGTCGGTGGTTCTAATCCCGGTGCAGCCACAATAAGATCCGCACAGCCGTTGGGCCCTTGAGCAAGGCCCTTAACCCTGCATTGCTCCAGGTGAGGACTGTCTCCTGATTAGTCTAATCAACTGTACGTCGCTCTGGATGAGAGCATCTGCCAAAATGGCAATAATTTAATGTAATGTAATAATGGTTTAGACTGTTCCAGGTCGGTACAGAACCGCATTCATGCTGGTGGACCGAAAACTACCACCAGTGAGATTTTTGTTTATAGCACCGTTTTGTTTATAACACAGCTCGGTTTTTAGAAATTTCATTCCTTTGCAGCTACCCTATTCACTGGTCTGTACGGTCTGTACTTTTTTATTGAAAGAAACAAGCCAGGTTTCCAATACCGGTTTCCTCCCTACAGAACATTTATTTGACAATTTTGACATGATTTAACAGAAACGGTGCACCCGTTAATAGGCAACGGTAACCCATACAACAGGCATTTCCAGTAAAACCTGGTACAATCCGCTTATATAAGGTTTACCCTTTCAATGGCAATTAAGACAGGCAACATTTTTCATGTAGCACATATGCTAACTAGATCTATCAACACAGACGCTACCACTCATAAATGGTGGCAGTGTCCGCCCATCAATGACTCAATGCATTGAGTGGGGCCATTAGGCTACAGACTCTCATTAACTATCATGTAGCTAACTACTGATCCTGTTTTTAGAAATAAGATTTATGATTACATAATAAAAAAGCATATACCAAGTTTTGTTTCTAAAAAATGGCCACTGTTTTTTTTACTCAGAGACAGACTCAGACTCAGGCAATCACAGAGACAGACTCACTTTTTTCTAGTCCATACAAATTGGTCAACAAAAAGGTTATACTCAACCATGGCAAGCACAATGAGAAAATAGTAACAATGAAGCATATCAGTTCCAACCTGTAAACTCGAGCATCGGGAGAATACCGCCAAGAATGTTCCGGACAGTCCTCCATTCTTCAGCCTGAAGGTTGTCTGCTCGTACGATTCGGAGTGAATCAATTCAACAACAGGGAGCACAACAACCACGGCACTGTGGAAGCATTCTCCCTGGGCTTGACCACGTAGGCGAGCAACATATTTCTTAAAAGTGATTTACTAAGCATGTTCCTCACGAACCATTCTGTCTGAAACTATGACAACTGGGTCGCTGTGAGGGAGAAGATGCGTGCAAAAGAGCACAGTTCCACTGTGGAAATATAAATACTGCAAATACAATAGCAACCATAGTTATATGTGTGTACAATACTTCTTTTAAATTCAGGCACCACAACACTGTTTATCCCACCTCTTCTCTGTGAAAAGGCAGACAAATACAGTAGCAACCATAGTTATACATGTACAAAATATATATATTTTTAAAGTTTGATATTTAGCAGGCATACATATAATGAATTTACAGATGTTTTTTTCAGGTTAAGGACCTTGCCCAATGGCATAAGCCTAAGGTCGGCACCAGCAGCCTTTGACTCGTAAGTCCGGTTCCATAACCCTTAGGGCTGGGGTCAATTCTATTTCAGTTCAGGCATTTCCAAACATTATAATACAACATTGAAACTTTAATAAAACCTTGATATCCAAATCGGATCGCAAAAGGCACTGCATTAGAGCAACAAGAAAGAAGGGCAGCACTTACCCTGTGCACAGGAGGAAGAGACTCTAACAGGGGGGGGAATAAGCAGCAGAGCCGCGCCTGAATACGGGACAAACCCCGGGCCGTTTCGGCACGTTTCATGTGACGCTCAGAGATTGTGGCGAGATTACACCTGAACGGGAGCCAGGAGAGACAGAAACGCGCCGTTCTGAGTCTGAGAGTCAACCCTCCCCAAAGACAGAACGCACACCAGCTCCACAGGTTCTTTGGCCAGTGCCATTGGTGCCAGCGTCAGTGTATTTTTCCCCTATTGTCACCCGGCGAGGAATGCCCTGTTGTGTTAATAAACTGAGCTCATCTCTGCCACCTCAATTTCGGGAGAATGCACAGACATACATTGTACCCTCTAAAGCAGCGCTGCTCGACTCCGCGTCCTGCTGGCCGCAGTGTCTGCAGGGGTTTTTTTCCACAGCCGCGCACTACGCCACCCGATTTCACAAATTGTTTCACCGGTTTGGTTGCGATAATAAGCTCATTAGTGAAATGAGGAGCATGGCTGGGGAGAGTACCTGCAGACGCCGCGGCCCGCGGGACGTGGAGTGGAGCAGCGCTGCTCTAAAGTATGTCAGCCCCTTGTTTCTAGGCTGCGGTTAGGCGGTTCAGCTCACAGACACTGGGTCAGAGGAGGACAGCTCAGACACAGCCTGCTCTGGCAGACTGCGGACAGCACACTGACCGGAGGAGGGTTCTGCTGCCGCCCAGGACCCGGGGCCACCCGATTCCTCCTGCGCTGGCCCATGTTACGGTCAATTACACACTCAGACAAACTCAGACTCAGACACTCACAGAGACAGACTCAAACTCATTCACACAGACTCACACTCAGACGGACTCAGACGGACACACACAGAAACAGAGACAGAGACAGAGACAGAGACAGAGACAGAGACAGAAACAGAAACAGAGACAGAGACAGAAACAGAAACAGAAACAGAAACAGAAACAGAAACAGAGACAGAGACAGAGACACACAGACAGACAGACAGACAGACAGACAGACACACACACAGACACACACACACAGACAGACATACACACACACACACAGACACACAAACACACAGAAACACACACACACACAGACACACACAGACACACACACAGAGACACACAGAGACACACAGAGACACACGCAGAGACAGAGACACACACACAGACACACACGCAGAGACAGAGACACACGCAGAGACAGAGACACACACACACACACACACTCGCAGAGACAGAGACACACACACACAGACACACACACACAGGCACACAGACACACAAACACACAGAAACACACACAGAGACACACACACACACACACACAGACACACACAGACAGAGACACACAGACAGAGACACACGCAGAGACAGAGACACACACACACACACACGCAGAGACAGAGACACACAGACACACACACACGCAGAGACAGACACACACACGCACAGACACACACACACACACACACACACACACAGGCACACAGACAGACAGACAGACAGACAGACAGACAGACAGACAGACACGCAGAGACAGAGACACACACGCACAGACACACAGACACACACACACACACACACACACACACACACACACACACACAACCCCGCGGGGCTGCTAGCCACAGTTAGCATGGTCACGCGCAAGGTTCAGTGCCGTGCCGTGGGGGGACATTCAATCACAGGAACATCGTCTTCAGCTGAGGAGACAATCAGCAACCCATTCAGTGCTACATTTACAGGAAATTACTGCCATTGTTTTATTCTGAATGGTAGCTAAAGACTAAACCCGGGATCTCATTTCCATCACCGCTGCGGAATTTATCGTTGTCAAAAACATGGTAAAAATGCTGCCTCTCACAAAACACAGATGCGACTGTAACTATTACAGACTCATAACCACATGTAAACAAACAGCAGCACTCTCAAAGAGGGTTAGCACATTTGCAAATTAACCAAAACAAAGTACATTATTAGCCAGATATAACCACATTAACAGCTTTTTTCATATCTACTACATTGAAACTTAACTGTAATATATGGAATGCCTTGAGCAAGAGAAATTGTAGCCAGCATGTATGTTATTTCATATAATCTGCATGCATGCAAGCTACTGGTTTGGCACTGGCGCCATGCAAAAAACAAACAAAAAAATCTTTCCCTTCTCCTCATCTTGGTCTATAAACCACAAAATACTTTGCGCAACAAGTAATACATTTGCTTATAATTTGCAAGAGATCGAAGGACAGTGTATATCGTTGCTAGGTTCTTTTTTTTTGGTTGGGGGAGAAAGTTTTTTTTAATGGTCTGTAATCAAAAAAATGTGAGCCTTTAAAATGTGAGAGCACATCCTATAACAAGCTTACATTTAACCGATGAGAAGAAATGTAAATGGTATGACTGTGCACCGTATCCAAGTAACACGGGTTAATGCGCAGGCAGTCGACAGTTGATAAGTGAAGTACTGGCAGTGGAAGCAATCTGACCAGCGTTCCGGTCAGTGACTTCATTCACTAATTAGCGCTGGAATGCCTCCCTGGCACACACACTGCATTACAGTTTGCCTGGATTCTTACGAACCGAGCATTGTTTGTTGTGGGCCATACATTTTTTATTTATCGTTCTTTTACATCCAAGGCCTTTTCTGTGACACTGACGTTTGTGCTACCATTCAAAACGCGTCTGCTCAAGTGTCTTTGGGAGCCAGGTGAGTCGAGTAGTTGCATATTCACTTGTAACCATGAGATTTTGTGTTCTACCCCCGGGTGGGGAAATGCTGTTATTTGGTTAGCAAGGCTCACATAGTTATTTATTTTAGCAGTTTGGGCTATCTGCAAACAGGTAACACCGTAAAATGAGAGCTAAGCAAATCTACAAATCTTTTTTATTTATTTTTAGAACTGCAATATTGCATGTACTGTACATAATGGATGCAACATAAAACTAAAACTCCCTGAACAAACTTGTGATGGAACTGACAGGGTAAGAATCAGAAATGGGTACTCATATGAGCCGGTACATCTTAAACAGGATTCGGGTCAGCGAGGTGGAGTTCTGCCATAACTGCTTTATGAACCTGCAGACAGGCTCGTACAGTTTCCATGGCAACCTCCCTGCTCCAAGCCCCCCCCCCCACCTCCCCCACCCAACAAACCTCTCATTTGTTAAATGAAGAAACACCAAAGTGAATCACATTCGACACCACTGACACAGCCAGTAGCACGAGCACACTGTGCTGCAAGTCCTTTCATTCATGGAGTAAACTGAAACAGACAGATAACCATGTCCCGTAAAGGCAACAGGGCAACATTCGGGTTGCGACAAAAAAAGGCAAGCCTTTTAATCATATTAATAGAGCATCGCTCAGGTATGGTACAATACCATCTGTCAACACCTTTTAAATAATTCAGAAAAACAACCTTCCTGTGACACGGTGCCTTCTCTTATACAATACACTTCTGCTTGGAGAAAATACACTTAAAACTTTAATTTAGTAAGTGTTAAAAAAAGAAAAGAAAAAAGAAGTGAATGCATGGCATTGTGTGTGTGTAAGGCCTCAAATACATGTATTTGAAGGATCGGTCTCCATGAAACAAGAGGTAACAAGAAAGTCAGTGGTTACGAGTCCACGCTAATCGTGACCCCGCGTCAAATCCATGACGGGCTGCGACGGACCTTGAGCCAGGAAGTGGAACGGGGAACGTGGAAACCGCTCCTGCCTGCGGCGGCTTTGACAGTTCGGTCACAAGTCCGGAGACACCGCGAAACGACCGCGGCCCCGGAGGGAGCGGACACTGCCCGTCTCCGTGCGGCAGGCAGCTGGTCGGGTCGAGCCCGGTCACGGCGCGCCGGGAGAGAGAGACGCTTCTCCCGCAGAGGTCACGGGGCTCGGGCCAGACCGCGGCTGCAGAACGCCACACTGAGACGGCAGGTTTAACGGCGATTTAGCAGCCAGCTAATGTACAGCGTAACCCCAATTTGAATGAAAATTGAAGATGGCTACTTGATGAGCACGGTGTGGCAGACCTGGGTCAAGCACGTAATTGCTTCGGATTCAAATACTCTTCTATGCTTTACTGAGCTTTCCAGGTGAACTGGAGCCTATCTGTGAAATACGCTCACAATCCTTTGGTCCTCTTGGTTGGCCCAATTGCATCATGCAAGCTCAATCGAGCACAGAAAAGTATTTTAATCCAATGATGTATTTGACCCAGGTCTGCTGTGCAAAACGTCACCAGGATTAATTTTTTCAGATACCTCAAGCTGCTCATTTGCACAGGGCAGTCCACATGCAGAACTTGCATTGAAGGAGTGCAGCTCGAGTAAGCAGACCGTTGGACCGGTGGGGGTCTTTCTGGATGACCGAATCTCTCATTCCTGGGGCGAAGCTCGGTCTGGTTAGCGTCAAGTGCCTCACAGTACCGTAAATCTCCTGTAAGACGATAATCAAAGGCAACCTAGATGGGCCTCTTTGTGATTAAAAACGAATGTTCTCTGCTGTTCTCTATGCTGATTCTAGCATTTATAAAAAGTTGGCCCGGTAAAAACTGATGGATGGGAAATGAGATTGGAGAACCGGTCATATCGTGATATAGTGACTGCATTTCCTATTGGCTTATGAAGAACTGTCAGTGTTTATGGTTTTTTTATATTCAAATGCTGTTCCTCCTCCAGGCAGATACTGAAATACGCTACTACAGTACAGCTATTCGCTGTGAAGGACAAAAACTGCACTTAATGCACCAATATTCACTAATAAATCCTGCTTATTAACAGATATGGCCATGTCAAGTATATTATTATAATTATTTTCATCCACTTCTCTCTCCACTTGTTCACGGTGCCCTTTTGTGGCCCGATACTGTCATTGACACAAGTCTACATGTTTGTGTACCTGGAAATGTTCAAATAAGGCTTAACGGAATGTGTCCATATTTGTTCCTTAACAGTATTGCAATAGCAAATTTACTCACGACACGGCTAAGGCATCGGACCAGACCCCAAACAGCAGTGAGCGTGGGGCTGTACGCGACAGAAGCCAAACAGCCTTACTGCCAAGTGTCACGTTCATACCCATGCAGTCGGCAAGCTCTAAAGGTTTAAAAAAACAGGAAATATCATTTGACATTCAGGTGTTTTTCATGTATGTTTTCACCAGTTTCTGTTTTTTCAGCACGATATAATGCTCTATAGAATTTATAGAACATTTGCCCTTTTAATTGATAGATCAACATGGTATAAGATTTTTTTTTATTGAGATAAAATTGACAACAGAATTTTTTAATGGTTTATATCAAGTCAGTGCATACTTTGCCGAACATACTATATAGTATAAAGATATTCTACACAAACAAACCTGAAAACTTGGAATGGAAATATTTCAGAACTATCCTCCAAATCATTCTGCTTCATTGGAATTTGAAAAGCATTGTGTTACACATGGAATTCCCCACTTTCAGATGCTGATGAACATAGAAAAGAATGACAGAAAATGAATTTGACATGAAACCATTTCCAATGCACTTCTCTGCAAAACTACACTGGCAGTACATTCTGTAATAATATAATGTGATACTTTGTAACTTTTTGATTTTGCTTTAGACTGATCACAATTTGTAAGGAAACCTATCCATCAGGACCAAAAGAAAAATACAAAAAACAGTTTGGCTTTCTCATATTATCAGAATTAATACTGTATCAAATAAAATATAGTACAGATGTCCAAAGCCTTACTCTATTCTAGTTCATATATTGAAAAGCTAGAACATTTAGGGAGAGGTCATCCCACCTGACTTTGAGTCCTTTCTATGGTAAACATATAAATGTACAATGTAAAATTATAATTACATTACATTAATGGCATTTGGCAGACGCTCTTATCCAAAGCAACGTACAGTTGATTAGACTAAGCAGGAGACAATCTTCCTCTGGAGCAATGCAGGGTTAAGGGCCTTGCTCAAGGGCCCAATGGCTGTGCGGATCTTATTGCGCCTACACCAGGGATCGAACCACCGACCTTGCGGGTCCCAGTCATGTAAGAGCATTTTTGCTGTGAGGCACAAAGACATTTGACATGTGTAGAAAACACGGTGACTGACAGGATGATATATTCATAATGTCAGAAACTATTTTGAGTGCAAGTGATCATTCGAGTGAGGTGAATAAGATTCAACATTTGAAGAATAAGCCAACTGACAAGTGTCAGCTGTGGTGGATCTTGATAGAAGTATACAGCAGGTAAAACAAAACACAATAATGCAAGCTGGTCTTGAAAACTCTTGAGACAGAACCAGATCTTCAGGCCATACAATAGCTGAGGAGGACTTATAATCAATGGAATAATGTCAAATGAGAAATTAAGCCTTTTATGAATAACAGGGCAAGTGCCATTTAAATGTCTAACCTCTATGATTAATTAATCCAGGAATTGCTCTATTAAACACAAATTAACAAGGCATATAAGCATAAAGACTGAATGTGCATGCTTAACTACCATGACTGAAATCTGACTCAGGATGCAAATAGTGAGAAATCACATTTTCATTACCTTTTTCCCCCTTAAGAGTGGTTCTTCTCTTCACATAAATACAATACGTATTAAGTAATTTAATTACTTTGTGCTATTCTAAACCTCTTCATAAAAACTGCACAAGAGTAAATATTTTCCTAAAAAGAGTAAATAGTTTAGGCACAACCTAAATACAATACGAGATACAATACATGTTCTCCATTTGTATTCACATAACTTGCGTTCATTCCAAAAAAAAGTGAGTTTTGAGCTGGTCTTAGTCCAGAATTGCCTCCTAACATTTTCCATTCTGAATCACTTTCTTACTTCTACTTTTCTACATATAGTTAATTCTTCTGATGCATTTAGTGTACTTTTTATTATGACTACAAGTGATTGTTTTGATTCTGAGGCATTCCAAAAATGGTTTATGAAATATCTGGTTTTAAATTTTTATATAGATTTTTTTCTTCTTCTTTTTTTTTTTACATACACAAATGCAAAGATGTTTTGATTTTTTAATCCAAAGACTATCATTTAGCCACATTTAGATTTGACTTATATGTGAATGTTGGCATCCTGTTTGAACTGATGAAAACATGCCAAGGCATTGCAGTATCAACTAAATGTTTTGTACATAAGTAGGCTAATTATAACTTTTGAAGAACAACTTTCTACCTTACCATCTACTTGGATGATCAAAACATACCAAGACATAGCAGTAACAACTCTATTTCTTGTACATTAGTAGGCCTATTATACCCTTTGAACTACATACAAGTCAACTACTTGGTTGAATATGCAATACTTTTTGGACATTTTCTGACTGGACCCAACATCAGCATATTTTATCCATTTGAATACATTTTCCTTGTGGCCAAAATATCTACTATTCTGAGAAGTTTGCAAGTCATACAGCAAGTGGTGCTGTTGTAGTAAGCCATAAAAAAATAAAATAATAAAAAAACAAAAACAAAGCGGACCTTTAGGTAGGGTGGGGGGATCCAATAGGGGTCAACTTTAGAGCCCCCGTCTCCTGAACGGTTGGTCATTCTGGTTAATCAAACCACATTCACAACCCTCTCCTATGTAGGTTAACATGTATACAAGAGTTGGAAACTAAACGGATGAGGTCAGAAAGTGACTTAAGATGGAATGCCCCTTCTGTAGGAAGCCGATGGTGCCTAAATGGCCCTCCAGCAGCGGATTAATGTGACGGGCGTGATCTGTCGCATTAATCCACTGCCAAAACATTCATTTTCAGCCAGGCCCGCCGACTCAGATGTAATATGTTGATGAAAGACTTGCTCCCCATAAACACCACAAGGTTATTATTCATCTGCACAGCAGATGTCCTAATACCATGCAGGGAAGACTGTGCCAGCCGAAAGCGCTCCCTCATTGGGGAAGGCCACGGCCAATCACGGCTCACCCATGAGGCAGGTATCCACAGTGTGCACCAGGACACTCAGGATTCATCTCTACGCAGAACCAGGGCTTCAGCTAGACAACACAGCCACTTCACCATTCAGCCACCTGTCCTTCAATCCCTCCACTGGCTTCCTGTTAGACAATAAATTATCTTACTCATCACCTACAAGGCTCTCTATAACCAGGCTCCCCCCTACCTCACCGACCTTCTCCACCACCACACTCCCTCCCTCAACGTTCAGCTGATGCCAACCTGTTGTCTCTCTTGCACAGGACCAAGCCCCGGACCTGAGGAGACAGGGCCTTATCCATCGCTGCCCCTGCCTCTGGAACTCTCCCCAAGTCCATCCGTGACTCTTCCTCTCTGTCCATTTTGAAAAGATCCCTAAAACTCACCCTTTTAAAGCTGCTTATAATGCCTGATTTTATGTCTGTTTATTCTTTTATTGTAATTTTCTTTTTCTTTTTTGTGTTGTACCATTTCAGTGCATTTTAATCATTGTATCACTTTTATGTAAAGCGTCTTTGAGTACCTTGAAAAGCGCTCTATAAATAAAATGTATTATTATTATTCATCATAACTGTATATAGTAGTTCTGAAATCATATGCTTGTACATTTCTCTGAATCCTATTGCATAAGGAATATACAGTGGGCTTTTATGATCTTTTTCCTTTCTTTTCATAAAAAAGCCGAACTGGGAACGGGAGTTGGAAACTAGCAATAGCTATAATCTCTGTATGCAGAACATCAGCTACATGACCCTGGTGTAAACTGGCAGTAATGATGCTATGTCTCTTGGCATTGTCCCTACTCAAATAAACATTAAACAAAAAATAATAACTGAACACCCCGGACTGGCAAATGTAACTATTGAGATAAACCCAAAATGCCAACATGTGAAAAATACTGTACTTCATTAATGTTTCAATGGAACCAACCAAAATCAAACATTCATTTAAATGAAATGATCAATCTACTCATCTGCAGTATCTACCTATGCCTACAGTATCTATATAGAGTATCGTATCTACCTACATTATCCACCTAGGCATACAGTATGTATAAGAGTATCGTATCTACGTACACTATCCACCTATGCCTACAGTATCTATATAGAGCATCTACATACAGTATTCACCTAGACCTACAGTATCTAAATAGAGTATCGTATCTACCAACATTATCCACCTAGACCTACAGTATCTACATACAGTATTCACCTAGGCCTACAGTATCTATATAGAGCATCTACATACAGTATTCACCTAGACCTACAGTATCTAAATAGAGTATCGTATCTACCTACATTATCCACCTAGACCTACGGTATCTAAATAGAGTATCGTATCTACCTACATTATCCACCTAGACCTACAGTATCTACATACAGTATTCACCTAGGCCTACAGTATCTATATAGAGCATCTACATACAGTATTCACCTAGACCTACAGTATCTAAATAGAGTATCGTATCTACCTACATTATCCACCTAGGCATACAGTATGTATAAGAGTATCGTATCTACGTACACTATCCACCTATGCCTACAGTATCTATATAGAGCATCTACATACAGTATTCACCTAGACCTACAGTATCTAAATAGAGTATCGTATCTACCTACATTATCCACCTAGACCTACAGTATCTACATAGAGTATTCACCTAGGCCTAAAGTATCTATATAGAGCATCTACCTACCCATCTATCCATCTACACATTTGAGTGGCTGCTGAATTCATTAAAAAAACAGTATGCTCATAAAATCATTCATCAGCCCGGCTGAGAGGCTCCACTAAATGCCGCTGAATGATCTGCGAGTTCCAGGCTGGGCTTTTTTTTTTGTGTTAAGGACAGCCTGCGAGTGCAAACACAGTACAGCCATTAAACAGCCTCATCCTGAGAGCCTGCCAAGGACATCTCACACGACAGGAGGGGGCCTCCGCCAGAGCCCCTGCCGCGGCTCAACCAGCGCAGCGAGCCTTGGCCCGCACTCAGCGTTTGTGGAGTAATTCAGAAAAAAAAACTGCATAAACATGGCAGCTATTTGCGTTGGCATTGCTAAAATGGGAGTGCGATTTCATACGGTCTTCCTCTTGGATATTTTAGTTTGTTTGCTTGTTCATT
Source organism: Conger conger (assembly GCF_963514075.1). Lineage (NCBI taxonomy): Eukaryota > Metazoa > Chordata > Actinopteri > Anguilliformes > Congridae > Conger > Conger conger. The sequence goes on along the minus strand of NC_083772.1, from coordinate 40,944,875 downwards.
TTTTTTATGCCGGCATCGTACCTTCTGTGTTTTAGGGATATCGGAGCTACTACGTTATGGGGACGGGACTGAATAATCAAAATGTTGATATTAATATTAGTATTTTATGTTTATATTTATTCGACTTGTTCAGGGGGCAGTTAAAAAAAGAATAAAGTAACAGAGCGGAACCAATGTTACAATCTGTTCAGGTTCTGTAGAACTGTATTGAGTGTGGAACATGTCCGCCCGAGGTCATTCATCCCTGCATGTACAAGACCTAAAATAACATCCTGATGCTCCGACTTAAATTCAGGACACGGTTGCATAACCCAATAATCAATTATTCATTCATAGTAACCACTGATTATTTGACCATGAAAAATTTGAGTTTTTCAGATCCTTACTACGCTACGCAAACATTCAGAGTTTCCAACAGGGTAGTTTGAAACATTCCACAAGCAGAGGGAATGACACAACCTCACACCCTGCTGTCTCTCACCTCCCTGCCCTGCTGTCTCTCACCTCCCTGCCCTGCAGTTCACCCCGCACTTCACGCTAAAGTCCAATTACATGACTCAGCAGAGTCGACATGTTATGGGGAAGCGAAAATAACCAAGCTTGTTAAAGAAAAGAAACATTTTAACAATTAAACAAAATCGACTACCATCCTGGCATTAAAAAGGCCAACTTTTCATTCAGCACATTGGGAAAAGTGTTGCATCGATTAATAAAATTCTATTCAATTCAATTTATTTTTGTATAACGCTTTTCACAGGAGAGTGCAGAGTAACAGAGAAGATAATTAAACGTATCAGTCATGAACCCCTAATAGCATATGAGGTAAACGACTCCCTAGTGGGAAGCAAAACCCTCAAATAGTGGCGAGAAAGAAATCTCGGGAGGAACCCAGCTATAAGGGCATGCCCATCCTCCGCTGGCCTACAGGTCTGATGAACCCGGCTATAGGGGTATGCCCATTTTCCGCCGGCCTACAGGTCTGAGGAACCCAGCTATAGGGGCATGCCCATCCTCCGCTGGCCTACAGATCTGAAGAACCCAGCTATAGGGGCCTGCCCATCCTCCGCTGGCCTACAGGTCTGATGAACCCAGCTATAGGGGCATACCCATCCTCCGCTGGCCTACAGGTCTGATGAACCCGGCTATAAGGGCATGCCCATCCTCCGCTGGCCTACAGGTCTGATGAACCCAGCTATAGGGGCCTGCCCATCCACCGCTGGCCTATAAGTGTGAAACTAGTAGGTAAATGACAAAATTCCCAAAAAATAAAATAAAACTATTGTCCTGAGAAGACGAAATTCATGCAGATGACAAATACAGATCAACCTGAACTGCTGAACTGCAAGCAGAATGAATCACCAAGGTACATTTAAATAAAGAGCCGAGAGCTCTTTTTTTGCCCTGAGAAGAAATTAAATAGCACATAAATTCTGGCTCAGCGCCCTCTCCAATCCCAATGTCTGCACTTTGGCTGGTGTCCTGAAACCTGGACATTATTTGCCCGGGTTAGCCTTCCCCGGCCAATCAAAACCCAATCTGGGGAATCCTTTTCTTTTCTGCATGGATACACTGGCTCCGTTCCCGTGGTCTATCCAAGGATTTAAAAATTTGCCTAATCCCGGACGAGAGACAGTTTGCATGGGGTAAGCACTGCATTCATGAGAGGACTTATCACCACGGACTGGGCTTCTGCTCGGAGCTGGGGAACAGAGGCACACACACACAAAAACGACGGCTCAGGTTTAAGGTTAGAGAGACAAATCCACTGACTTTGGAGCCCGAAAATAGCTGGAGATTAGGCCTGCACACTGCACCAACGTCATCTTAGATGAGATCAGCTTTCAGCAGAGGAGGCTGCAAAAGAGCGAAAAGAAAAAGGAAAAAAAACAGACAATTAACTAAGGGATTCTTAAACAACTGCAAAGCGAAGGCGGCTCTGCCAGCAGCTGGAGTGATTGAGCACCTGCACTGCAAGCACAAGCCCGGATAAGCCCGAAGAGAGGCGGCAAAGTTGCAAACGGCCTCGCTCGTCAGGAGGAGGGGGCTGACGTCTCGACACAACGAAGGAACGGCGCCGTTCGCTATTGTGCTCCGCGTGTTCCGCCGTTAGCAATCGCTAACAATAGCGAAGCGCTTAATTATTCTGGTGTAACACAAACAAAAAGAATTACATACTTGAACAAATAAAATGACATGACTTCACAGAGACAGACAAAAGCATGATTTGTCATAGTTTATCATTTAGCTTTCAATTTACTTATTTCAATTTTACATAAATACAAAAAGTCAATAAAACCAGTTTAACAAGGCATGGATTTATGATGGCTAGTGTTTTCAAGCCTGTGAGTTGGTCTGGGAAGACCACAGATCAAAGCAAAATCACACCAAGCTGGGAAATATGAAAAATTACACAGAAGTACAGAAGCCTACGTTTAAAAATGTTTTAGGGTGTCCTGGCCAATGTTTCAATCGAGCATGCTCAGCCTGGCAGTATGCTTAATAGTTTTAATAATCTATTCATAGAATCCCTATTCCCTCCTCAGACAGGTGAGCATTCAGGCTCAAAATGGCCGCTGGCCATCCCTCAGGTAGGTGCCACATATTGGTGGCGGTTACGTCAAGTTTCTCCTGCGCCTCCCTCCAAAGTGCTTTGAGAACCAAAGAGGAAACGCATGAATGCAATCCACTGCCATCCTGAAGTACATTCTCACCGACAAGCGCAGCCTGTTTCACAACGTGTCCGTGAGGTGTCTGAAAAGCGAGAAGCGGGACAAGGTGGGACAAGGAAACGCTGAATTATTCGCCAGGATCTCTTCGGAGACCCCTTTCCTCGCGCTGCTGAGCCGCTTGCTGGAGAATGGAACAAAAGCGCTGTGTACAACAGCCTCAGAGAAAAAGCGTCAGGTTATCTCCCGTAGCTGCAGCAGACTAGACAAGCAAGCAAGCAAATAACCGTGGCCATGAATGCAGGTGGCTAATCTTACCAGAGATCCAAACGCGCGGAGCGCAAGTGGGCCTTTTCTGTTTTTTTTTAAGACGAAAACCGCTGACGTTTGGAGAACATGACATTCTTTCCAACGGCGACTGAAAACCCTGTGTGGCAGAACTTTAAACCGTTTGCTGAGCCCATGTGAACAAATGCTGACACACATTCCGAGCATAGAGGACCTGAGGAGATGTATATGGGCGGCCTGTAGCGTAGTGGTTAAGGTACATGACTGGGTCACGCAAGGTCGGTGGTTCTAATCCCGGTGTAGCCACAATAAGATCCGCACAGCCGTTGGGCCCTTGAGCAAGGCCCTTAACCCTGCATTGCTCCAGGGGAGGATTATCTACTACTTCATCTAATCAACTGTACGTCGCTCTGGATAAGAGCATTAATGTAATGCAATATGCCATGTCACTAAATTACGTGTATGTGCTTAGTATACTATTTTTTCAAGTAACAGTGCCCTGGTTGCAAATCCCCACAAACACCCAACTACACCCAACAACAACAAGCCAGATAACCGTTGAGTCATAGCCTGAACATCCCACTCTCTAATTTTCCCCACACAAGATTTTCACACGAAACCCACAGCGACACGTCAGCGTTTCAGAGAACGAGGGAGAGGCTTCAACCACACTTCATCCACCAGCGATGTGAATCACCCGTCTGGTCATTGTTCCCCGGGGTGGACGCGGACCTGTGTTTGCACTGGCAGAGGGAGAGGCTCAAAGACCGGGCAGTGAAAGCATCGTGTGCTACTCGTACGCAAGCGAGCCAGTAAAAGCATTCCTTTATTCGTGCCGGGTCTCCAGATGCCACAGTACCACGGGCTGCCCGGAAAGAATTCTCCCTGACTAAGCACACAAAGAGTGGGAACGGAGCCTCTTCCAGAAGACCCGTGTGCTTCTCCTCACGCTTCAGTGGCGTGAAACCGATCTGGGTCACGGCCAGAAGACCAAGGTGAAGCTGGTTTCGGGGGGGGGGGTTTGGACAGTGCACGTTTCCACTGTTCTGTACATTAGAGTTCATCTAAATTCAATTCAGTTTGGTTAGTATAGTGCTTTTCACAGAAGTCGCTCTGCACGGTAACAGTAGGTGAAAAAGGGCACTGAGCCAGCAGACAAAACTCCCTGATGGGAAGAAATCTCAGGAGGAACCCAGCTATAGGGGGGGGAGCCCATCCTCCACAGGCCAGCGGGGTGTAAAGGTAGAATGGGCATACCAGAAATATAATAAAAAATCTATGACTTCCCCCTTCTCTCTCTCTGGTACAATAACAGAGACAGGGCGAGGGGGGGGGGGGGGGGGGGGGGGGGAAGGTGGGGCATTAAAAATCCATGCCTACAAGTCGTCTTTATCTTTCTCTTTGTTGCAGCCGCGTAATGAGCAAGCCCGTGGCGGCTCTCCCACACTCTCTCCAGCTCTCGATCACACCGCTGCTCGCTCCAACCCCTCGCTTTCACTCTCACCTCCACCGTCACTTACAAAGCCTGTACGTGCCCCATCGGCTCCGTATCACACACAAACACGCATACGTTCTCACCGTCTTCGCCTAAAATATCAATAAATAAAATGCATATTTCACATTCACATAAACCAGGACCGTTAAATAAGAGACACGCACTCTGGTAGGCAGAGCTGGAGCTCAGTTTGTTGGTGTAAATTTCTTCGTCGGTCAATCGCGTAGCCGCAACTCAAAACATAAAAGCTTGCAGACATCAAGAGGCGAAGAGGTTTGGCTGTTGTTCAGGCTAAACATCAGAATGTGGAAGAAATGTTATCCGAGTGACTTTGAATGCAAAATGATTGTTGGTGGGTTGAGAATCTCAGAAACTGTTGATCTCTTGGGATTTTCACAGTCTCTAGAGTTCGCAGAGAATGGTGCGAAAAACAAAAATATCCAGTGAGCGGAAGTTCTGTGGGCGGAAAAAGCGTTGTTAATGAGAGAGGTCAGTGGAGAAGGACCAGACTGGTTCAAGCTGACAGGAAGGTGACAGTAATTCAAATAACCACAAATTACAACAGTGCTATTCAGAAGAGCGTCTCTGAACACACAACGCATCGGAGCCTTGAAGTAGAGGCGACCAATATGTGTAATAAATACAGAATAAAGTGGTGACTGAGTGTACACTTCAAAGAAAATGGAAAAATGTATTACTCTTCTTATTGCTTTGCTCCATTTGCTCCAAAGTCAATGGTGAATGGTAAAATATGATGAAACAAAAATGAACCAAAGTTCCATTTTGTTTTTAACAAAAGTACAGTGAATCATATATCCCATTCACATGCCATTTTCCAACCACTAAGCACTGGAATAATTTAAAGCAAAGAAATTCAGCAGGATATTGCCAGATAAATACAAAAAGGTTTGAGAGAAACAACATGCCAAACTATGCTTACAAAAAAAAAAATACAACTTGTCATGACATTTCATGAGTCAATAACGATAAAGGCCAGAATGATGACTGAATCTATGCCAAAAAAGAAATTAAATCAAGTGAATTTTCCTAGCGGTGGGGGACTGGAAATGTCAGGCACATTTCCCATCAGGCATCGCAGCAGTCACACACTGAAGAAGCTTCAGACAGCCGTTTGCCCAGCGCTGCGATAAAGAAGATGAGAGCAAGTCAAGCCTACGTAGCTGGTATCTCACAATTCTGCCACAAAATGGAGGGGGGGGGGGGGGGGCATCACCCTGGACGGGTGCAACACAAGGGTGGGGGCTAAGGTGAGCTCACTCCCTTCCCTTTAAAGCACAAAGATTCTGAAAGCTGATAAATAAATGCAATACTTCTCTACAGTTATCTCCACCACGGTTCAAGGTCAGTTTCCGGTACATTCCCTCCATTCCTTAACACCGTCCCCCCCCCCCCCCCCCCTCTCCCCCCCGTCCACCCACCTGGCCTCTGGAGTTAAGCTGCAATGCGACTCAAGCAGACCTCAATAAATCCACATCTATACCTCCCGAATTGAGCACAACTAATCTTACAGTCTCCCAAAACCGCCCCTCCCCCCGAATAAAAGTAAAAGCACCATCCTCCAACATAGCATAGCATAGCATAGCATAGCATAACATAGCATAGCATAAGGCCATTCAGCCTAGCAATGCTAGCCTTTTCCGACCACTAAAGTGTACCTACTGCTTAGTTCCCCTAAAAGCCATATAGTATCCAGCACCGTATCAAGCCTGGTCGTGAAACCCCCCAGAGCTCCTGCCTCGACTACATGACCTGGCAAACTATCCCACAGAATGACCACTCTCTGCGTGTGAAGACATCACATGTCAACACCCACTGCAGGCCTTTGTGATGTTTTGCTTTAATGAAACGTTCTGGTTCTGCAGGCTTCGAACTGGGGCAGACCAGGTTCACCTGCACTCTACTGCCTCTCCTTTAAGCCCAACTGCATTCATCAGTATTAAAACACTGATATATTGAAACACTGATATCTTGAAACACGGACATTAACACACACGGTGGACGGCTCACACGATAGATGGCTCAGCTAACCAGTAAAGCTTTTTAATCATGACACAACACAACAAACAGTACAATGATGGACCTCGTTTGCCCTTTTAATTTCAATTTCCCAGTGGTGGCTTTCCGCTGCGGTTTTCTGTTGAACCGGTAACATTTCCTACGAAACACTGCTTAAAGGCCAATCCGATTGGTCCTCGGGGGGGAAATGATGTCACACGTCATTCTACTGTTGCCGGGCCTGCTGCTACTACTGCTGAATACTGCATTCCAATGACTTCATTTGAACTAAAAAGTAAGTGTTCATTGCAGCCAGTGTTGACTTGTTTTGCATATATATATATTTTTTTTACTTCTATTCGCATGTCAACTTTGGGCCTCTCTCCAGACAGGTCCCTTCCCTTCACTTCCCACTGAATACTGAATTCTATGTCAATCGCAGCATTTTTAGACAGATACTGTATATTATCTGAGGACTGTGAAACCTTAGCCTACTTTCTTCTCATGTATAAAAACTAAACTTTGTACATAAGTACTGACAAACTATTGAGATAGCGCTGACAACTGTCTGGCAAAGAGATTAAATCGATGCTATGCTTTATACAGGAGTATTACAGGGAGTTATTTTTGTATACGTGCTTTTGTGCTTTTGATTTTCAAACGGTCTCCTTGTTAAGGGCATTTCCTAAGCGCACATGACAAAAGGCAGGCAACTGCGTGAAGGCGAAACACGTAAGGAAGACGGATTCCCAAACAACAAAGTCTTCACCCCAGATCATAAAGATCTGGTGCCTCAAAATGATTCAAATCAGTATTTTCTTTCACAGAGGTTTTTGGCAGTAAATTCAACGTGGCTGCATTAGCGTGCAATGTTGCTTGCTAGGGATTGCATCCTTACCATGCACCCCCACCCCCCCCCCTCCCTAAATATCCCTACACATACACGCAAGCAGCCCCCCCCAGGCCTGGTGCTATTAGCACAGCTTTCACTGCTGAAAGACACTCAGTCACTGCAACACTGTACACTACTACCCGCCCGGCCACATACGCTCTACAATCTCTGTTTGAACAGACAGGAACCCGAAAGACATGAAATAAAAATAAAATAAAAATCAGACCCTGTCGAAAATAAAATAAAATAGATTCCCAAATCCCCCCCCGCCCCCAAAAAAAAACAAAACAGATGATCTGAAGTCACACCAGTGGCAGATAAAGTAATGAGAATTTTTACAACAACAGCTTATTGCAATTCACCGGCTCAGCTGTCATATTGGTTTTAAATATAAAAGGGGGAAAAAATATTTTGTTGTCCGTTCCCCTGAGACTTTGAGAAAATATGGGGACAATGCGCTGACTGTAATGAAATGAGAGGCTGTGCTTGAGCATAGCCATTCCCAGAATGCCTAGGGTTCACAACAACACAACAGCACAAGGAACCGCCTCATCTTACAAAAATGTCCCCTTCTGCATGCCATACATCGTTACATCTTTTAATCGTGACTTGGGAAACACGCAGAAACAAACATTACGGCGAGGGAAATGCGAGCCACGTCTGTAATTAATCCTGGGATTATATTCGCAGTCCGCTTCGCTGCCAGACGGCCCACGGGCAGCAGAGAAGCTTACAGACGCCGCGCATCCTTTCCTCGCTGATTATCTCTTAAAGGGCCACACGCGCGCCGGCCAGGTTTTGGGGGGGGGGCGGGGCTGGTTAGAGGGCCGAGGGAAAACCCCTGAAGAAGAAGAGGCAAACTGAATAATTCAGGGGGAGGGTGCTTCCCCGTCTCATTGCCACCCGAGCTCTCTCAACTGCACGCGGAAACCCCGTCTCTCAGCTCCCGTTCTCGCCAGTTTAACGCGCCGAGTCGTCTTCCAGAACCTGGGCGCTTCCATTGGAGTGTGCGTAAAATTGGTAACACGATTTACCTTTAATTTTGGACAGTCACGATGTATGATTTCTTTTTTCTTGTAGTTTCAACAGAAGATGCCACATTAAAAAGGAATACAAGACTAACTGTTCCCTCAAGTTCACTATAAGGTTATTAATGATCCATTATTCATTTGTTTATTAACCTTTTTTATACAGGGTAGGTTGACTGAGCATGCATGCTCTTTTGCAGTAAATTAGCCTAACCTGCATGTCTTTATATTGTGGGAGGAAACTGGAGGACCCGGAGGAAAACCCACACATGCACAGGGAGAACATGCAAACTCCACACACTTTAAATGTGTGTGCCTGCGTGGAGCTGAGTGTGTTTCTGTGCATTTAGAAAGAGGGCATAGGGGTGAAATTTAAAACTTGACCCCAACTGAGCCAGTTTGTGTGCAGTTCCACTCTCACCCGATGGACAGGCAATGACGATGGGGTTCAAAGCTCAGAATTATTTTGTTTTACTTTTGTGTTTTTTTTGTGGGTCAGGCTTGGACTAATCAGTCCTTCACCATTTAGTTCCACTGCCACCGGTGCCTGGCCCAGACACCAATCAAAACGCTTCTCCACACGGCTGGCTGAGAAACCCCACCAGGCAAACGGGCCAGCTAACCGCTCGCTGTCCCAAAAACAGGAGCTCTCATCCCCGCCTCTGGCTCTCCACGAGAAATAAGCCCCATTTCGAAAATTACGAGCGCACAGGGTGACAGGGTGCACACAATGGCCAGCCCATCAGACAGAGAGAGGGTGGGAACACTGAGAAAGAGGCCAAGGCTGAATCAGGGAGAGACAGCATATTTGGATAAACGAGACCCAGGCTAGCCATGCTAATGGAAGGCGACAGGCCAAACGATATCTCCACTATCAGCGCTATCTCTGCTATCTCCGCTAATCGCTATCCCTGCTATCCGCTATCTCCGCTAACTGCTATCCCTGCTATCTGCTATCTCCGCTAATCGCTAACTCCGCTATCTGCAATCTCCGCTAATCGCTAACTCCGCTGTCTGCTATCTCCGCTAACCGCTATCCCTCCTATCTCCGCTATCTCCGCTAATCGCTAACTCCGCTATCTGCTATCACCGCTAACTCCGCTAATCACTATCCCCGCTATCTGCTATTTCCGCTAACTCTGCTAATCGCTATCTCCGCTATCTGCCATCTCCGCTATCTCTGCTATCTCCTCTAACCGCTATCCCTGCTATCTGCTATCTCCGCTATCTCCACCATCTCTGCCATCTCCCATTCAGCCAGTTTTTACATTACAAGGTATTTAGCAGACGCTGTTATCCAGAGCGACGTACAATGAAGTGCAGATCAAACACAGGAACAAGTGTGAAGAGGACCTGAGAGGACAGTATGGTTCGGAGTCCTAGCGTGACCATACAGATACAATCGGAACCCTTGAAGAATACATCAACTTACAAACTAGCATACCACAGTTGGCAGCTAGAATACCCCGAGTACAGCAATACAATAGCTAATACAATACAACAATATCTATATGTACCAATATAAGTGCCACTATAGTCTCTGGTACATACAAGGCTAATCATGGTGGTGAGGTAGGGAGGGAAAGGTGCAGCCTGAAGACATGAGTTTATCCCCGGCCGCCAGCTCAGACAGTCAGCAGGGACCCTTCAACGGAACCGCATACATAAAATAAAACTGTTTTCTCAAGATTACGTTTTACAGCTTTTGACTGTAAAACTGGCTTCAGTGTGAATGAGTCTAAATCCTTAGTCTTGAATAGAAATGTTTCAAGCAAATTATATTTTGACAGCTCGCTCCCTTAAGAACAAGGGTCGGTTCTAACAGTGTATGGCTAGTTGAGAGCTAGTTGTTTGGACAGGACAAATTAATTTCATGAAGGCAAGTGCATGGATCTGATGTTACAGCCAGCAACGTGAGGCCATGCCGTGCCCGTAGAGGAGCCACTTGCCAACGTGGGCCTCCATCTTGAAACCAGCCGCGGAATAGTCAACCATTTTCAGCTCAGGCCAGATTGAAAGTTGGCCCGATGAACATGAATATTTTTCATCCTGTTTTTGTCTTTTCTCCCCAATTTGACATATCAGTTTTCAGCCTCTGCAGACACGTCCTTCAGGAGGTTTGAAGCCAGCCACCACATCCTTCGTCTGCGTCTACACAGAGAGAGAAATGAGTTCGACCGGTCGCCAGAAAGCCCATTCATTTTCAGTGAAGCTGACCGACGGCCAGCAAGGCATGGAACTGGGCAACCGAGCGAGGAGAAGTGGCCTGTAGCTCATCTATTCGCACCCATTGGCCGTCTGCACTTCAGCAGTTCTACACTTCAGCAGCTGATTGGGCAGAGAGACACACGCAGGCCGAACGGGCAGGCCGAAGGCACCCAGGCAGCGAGAGGCCAATCAGAAAGCACTCCCGGCACGGGTGACAGCAGGGCCAACTGCAAGCCAGCCTGTGGGTCCGCCTGCCAGTCAACAGCCAGGCGGTCGCGGTTTCATTCCAGGTCACGGACACTGACTGACGGCTCATCCGTTAGCTGGGTTATGCGTCCAGACAGCCCGATATGAACCGTGTTCCTGAGATAACATTGCAATTACCCATACTGCATTTAGCCTAGCCGCCACCGGCCAAGTTCCAGGCCTTCTCATCTTAATGAGCATTAGCATTAAGATTAGCATTTTTGACATTCAGGGTAAATTGTACAAATTACCACAGTATAACTCAGATCAGAGTGACACGTTATACTCAGTCAGATGAATCCAGACCCGTTTACAGAAATGGACCGTCTGCCTAGGCAACTTGGAATCGAATAGCCAAGAGTTGCCATAGGAACAAGCGCATGTCAGCAGAACAAATAATCAAGACTAAATTAACAAAGAAAAATAATCACATATGCGCACATCATTCATTTTAAAATGAAGGGAAATGTTCTAAAATTATTTTAAAAGACCTATCTCTACAGATATTTGTGCACTGTAAAAGAGACGGGTACATCGCTCTTGAATAGAGAGGGTTGCAGGATAGTTGCTTTTCAATCATTAGAACCATCTGGACGAAATTGACTTCTTCAAGAAAATAAAACTCACTTAAAAAAAAAACACGTGTTTTTAAAGCTTGTCATTTTGACAACCTGTAAAATCGAGTGGCCTATTGAACGTTTGACCAATGCGAAAGCAATTATGTAAGAGAAAAGGAGAATTATTAAATAACTGCCAAACAACGGCAGACAAGATTTCATATTCATACAACTATATCCTACTTACCCTCTCGGCTAACAAGAGACAAATCCTTTCATCTTAAAGCAACAAGGCCACATGCCGGCTGAACCTTTTTCAGGGCAGATTGATCGACATTCTCTATAGCTGTGGTGGAGTTTTGGATCACAAAACTGCTACTGAATACCTTACCTCCCCAGTCTTCTGCAGTAGAACAAAATGTCATGCTTAGCAAACCTTTGATGCTGAGATTCAACACTCTGGCCCTCAAATCCAAATCCAGCCCTGGTTTTCTTTTCTGCCAGGTAATTAGTGCATCTAATTTGCCACACTGTCTTCACACCTGAAAAAGCAGCAGTTCTCGGGCCTCAGGGACAGGGAGTTGTTGATCCCTGGTATACAGGAGTTACCATTAAATTCCTTTTTTTAGGATTACGATTTCACAATTATGTGATTTTCATCGTTTGCATTGTAACGAGACAAAAATCACAAGAAAAGTAAACACATTTTGTGCAAAAAATGTATTATATTAAAAACTGGATCGGCACCTGCCAAAGGATTAAAGCAAATATTATGCTACCATCCAAAGTGGTATATTGGTATTCACTGAGAAACAGTCTCTAACCACACACAGACTGCACATATAGGATCAACACAAAAAATAAGAGGGTTGACATGCTTGTTGCTTTTCACAATAACATAAATGGGTTTTAAACTCAGAAACTTGCATTAGTGGAAGTTAGAAAGTCTTGATTCAGCTCAAAACTTAAAAAATGAATAACTGTTCCTCTGTTCCCATGTCTGTTCACATTTGCACAGAAAATCATTCTATTTGGTTCAACCTGCCAATGCAATATTGGGAGACAAATCAGTTTCCAGACAACACACATTTTGTTTGTTGACACAGTGACATTGAACTATGCACAGTACTGCTTCTAATTTCCTACACATCATGATGACAAGACATCGTATCTTAAGAGACTACATTTCCATAAAAGGGAGGAACATAGATAAGGAACCAAGCATTGCAGCCAAAACTGAAATGACCTTTGTTAACATGATCAAACACGAGAAGCTATTCTGGCGGGCCATTTTCAAACTGTCACAGGATCAAAGGGGGCAGAACAGAGGTAGGATGTAGAATTGTGAACACTGCAGTTATACGGCCTGTAGCGTAGCGGTTAAGGTACATGACCGGGACCCGCAAGGTTGGTGGTTTGATCCCCGGTGTAGCCACAATAAGACAGCAGTTGGGCCCTTGAGCAAGGCCCTTAACCCTAACATTGCTCCAGGGGAGGACTGTCTCCTGCTTACTCTAATCAACTGTACATCGCTCTGGATAAGAGCGTCTGCCAAATGTGGCCACCATCTATTCTGTGCTGCAATAGTGCAAACAAAATGTGGAAGGAGTCCAGTATTAAGATGAAGAGTAACAGAGTGATAACAAAACAAGGCTGTTTCATGTGACGAGTGATGAGTGACAGCTAGGCTGTCATCCTAAAACCACTTACAGCGCTAGAAAATCTAAACGGCAAACATGATTGTCTCACTCACTCCATGAATGCACGTTAAAGCCTTCCCAGAACATGTTTTATCCCTTCATTAACATTACACAGCATATGTGTATATTTCAAACCACAAAGAAACACAGTGCTTTACAAATGGGAAGGAAATGCACATTGCGTAGAATACGCTGGCTAAACTCATAAGTTACACAAGGCTGATTGCCAACGCAAGGTTGATCCCATTACCAAAATTCTAATACACATACTGTATTCCTGTGAATGACTTGGAAAATGTATTATGCTGTAGTACTGAGGGTACCCATGCCTCTCCAAGGTGAACGAATGCATACTTTTTAAAGTGTGACCCAAATTTTAGAAATACAATTTTACACTACGGGCTTCACATGCCAAAATAAAATCGCTGCCAAAAGCAAATATCAAGGTTACTCAAGGGAGCAGTGTTTCCTAAGCAGGAAATAAATAAAGTAAGCAGGAAATGGATAGTAGTGCAAGGTTCTTTTGAAAGATGCTGCCAAAACAATATACACTGACAAAACACCACCATCAATACGAGCTAGTATTTAGCTACATAAGTACTGCACTGTGGTTCCACAGGCCAGTTATCAGGTCCACTCCTCCCTACTGTAAGTCATTGCCTTTTGTTCATTTGCATAAAACTGCGTTTTTGTTGTTGTTTGTTTTACTGGAAAGATGAAGTGAGTCACTGGTTATTTGGAGGGGTGTCAGGTCTGAAGATACTGCAGATGTCCTTTCAGCATACCATAGTAGCTCTTGTCTTGGGCCTTTCAAAACAAGCTGAAATTAAGCTTTCCCTCAATTTAGTCAATTCTTCATAACCATATAAGCACTTCAAGTATACAGTCAGTGAACACTTTATTAGGTAGACCTGTACACCAGATTGTTAATGCAAATATCTAATCAGCCAATCATGTGGCACAAACGAAATGCATAAAATGCAGACATGGTCATACATTACATTACATTATTGGCATTTGGCAGACGCTCTTATCCAGAGCGACATACAGTTGATTAGACTAAGCAGGAGACAATCCTCCCCTGGAGCAATGCAGGGTTAAGGGCCTCGCTCAAGGGCCCAATGGCTGTGCGGATCTTATTGTGGCTACACCGGGAATCGAACTGCCGACCTTGCGGGTCCCAGTCATATACCTTAACCACTACACCACAGGCCACCCCACATAAATTATATCATAAATTAGAATGGGGAAGAAATGAGATCCATGTCACTGACAGTGGAATGATTGTTGGTGCCAGACAGGGTGGACTGAGTATATCAGTCAGCTTATCTGACTGACAAAAATATGAAGACAACAATTGCGGAGAGCCCAAGTAAGTCAGTGGAACTAAGATTCCACTCAGTGAGCAATTGTATGAAATAATTTTAATTATAACACCAATTTGGAAATGAAACATAATTTGGTAAACTTGCACCGGATAAAAGCATGCTCCCAGAAATAATTAATTGGAACCGGGGGTGTGCTCCTTTAAGTGGAGAAAGTTTGAATATCACTGGTCTACAGTCATCAGCAGTTCCACCCACTTTCTTTAGATTGCACCACTTAGGCCTACTGATTGGTCATTTTTGGCCGGTTTCGGTATTCACGTGCGTCATACTGCATGACATATTCAAAAAAGCAGTAACCTCCACTGGATGGGATCTTCGTCGAGCTCTTAGTCTCAGACTGGTGATTTGCCAATTTAATTTCTTTTTAAAATGTATTTTTCGCAAACCACATTTCAACAGAATGTACTTAAATGATTTTGTATACATGTGTCATATTCCCATTTCAGTACATGGTTCATTTCATACGTCACATTTTCCCCAGAGCTATGTCATACTGCTTTAATTATGTCATATTCCTTTTACTATCTGTCATTAATTTTGTCACTTGTAACATAAACAGTGCTGTAATTCAGACCTGAATACCCTGCCATATACAATAAACAAGACGATAAATAATGGTTTAACGTTGCTAGCCTGTATAACTTGATAGTGGAACCGCGAATTTCAATGAATTCCTGGTTCATGGATGCGGTTGTAGCAGAACGTTCTTTCTTTTGGCAATTGAGCCATACATTCCGCGTAAAGAACTTAAGAAATATGCAACTTGCTCGCCCATTGTAAATAGATCGGATACGTGGGTACATTCTGCAGGTGTGTAGCCAAACACACACACACGAGCAGGCTGAAGCTACTATGACATAGTCGTTTATTTATTGTGACAGCAGCTGTGTAGCTTATATAAACGTTCATTTTACACAAAAGTCCAAATCTGGCACACATTAACACGCACTGAAACACTAAAGCAAATCCATTCCATTCAACTTTATGCACAAAAACTGTAGTTTGCTGGCCATGTATCTTCGCAGTCATGTTTGTCAAATGATAGCTAGCAAACCTAACTCAGCCGACTAGACATTGTATGCACTTAATGCAAAACTAATGGACACAATACGTGCGTGCGTGGGACAATATCACATTGCTTGCTCACCTGTAACTGAATGAAGTTTTCTGGCGTAATTCTCTCGCTTTTCAGTGTTTTATCTCGGGGTCTTCAACAGCAACTGCAACGCCACTTCCCCCGTATCCATAAACCCGCATCATACTACAAACGAATTCGTACAGATGGGGCAAAGTGGACACTTGTCAATAGTGGCTGGGAAAATGCATTCTCTCCGAAAAAAACGAATCCACTTCAGATTTAGCCTATAATATGTAACAGATTGCAGTTATACTAGCATCCAAATCATGGTAATGCACAGAAGCACCATCAGCTGTAACAAAATAGTTTGCTCTATAAACAAGAGTAACACGTGGACAGCACAACGCTGTTTAAGCATAGCCTATTGCATACGCGCTTTCATTTGTTAACTTGTAACACGAATAATGAGAAAATGTAGTTGCAGCCTAAACACGAAATCACTAGAGCCGTGATATCCACGCGGACCTCCTGCTCTGTGCCCGCCAGAACGTGCACGCAGAGGTTCTCCGAGTACGCGCCGTGGGGAGGGATAATGTAGTTTTCTTTCACGTATGAAGACGGGTATGCGCCTTCAACAAGGGACAAGCGAGCGCAAGGGTTAACTAGGAACGCGTTCAACGGAGGAGAGCGCCGCCTAACGTCTCGTTAACATGAATTCGGCTGTTTTCCAAACGAGGTTGACAGTGGTTGACAGCACCAATATAAGTCATCAATACGAAACAAACACGGTTGTCTATTCTGTTGTTCTCAACATTTATTTACAGGTATAGGCATACGTACGCAAGCATAGCCACGGGACGATATTTTGAGCAGGAGGTGCTGGAGTGCAGAAAGGCACAATTGTGACCAAACTATTATTTGTATTGTTACTTGAAATACTAAATAGTAGAAATACTACCCCATTGGTAAATCTTGAAATGAGTCAAATATGTCTTACCTCATTGGCAATATTATTTTCTTATTTAGCAAGAAAGTAACATAAATCATACTTTAAGTCTAAAGATGAGACTAAAATACTTGTTGAGATTGCAGTGTATCTAGCCAATTCACAGGGTCAATGATACCCGGACCTGCCCCCCACTGGTTCATACATGTAATTCAGTAGCTAACTTGACATAAGGGATTGCTTTTCAATGCACACAAACACAATACATATAAGGGACCTCTTAAACAGGTTTCTTTTAACTTTTTGGAATTGTAAAAAGCTGCCCAGCCCATGATGGCCTTCACGGGCCCTGGCTAGAGCCTTCCTGCACACAGCTGAATTACACAGGACATCCACTTTCTGCTGTTGACCTATCGACTTACCAGCTGTGTTAACAATCCTGGACAATTTGCTTTCCAAACCACACTGTAGTACTGAACACTACACATTTCTCTACAAGGCTGATAAAAGCCCTCTGTAAAACATCCGGGCTGACACTAAACCCCTTCAGCTTCCCAATTTAAAACAATATGTGGGCTGTTTGTCCTATATGCCGTCAGTGTTGTTTGGTTGTTTGTGAAAAGCAACTTATCACCGGTGTGTCCCTAGATACTTAAAACATTTGTGTATGTTGGTCTCAGACACAGGGTGGCAAAGGGGAGTTTCTTTTTTCACACGTTTCTTAGTTTTCTCAGAATTAATTAACAAAGCACTGGGCCTACACCATTTCTTAAGAGTGGAACACTGTTTAAAGTATGTGTTAATTCACCACCTTACCCTTACAAAACACAGAAACACAAGCGTTGTCATTAGCATGTTTTAACAAGGTCACAGTATAGCCCTGCAACCTTGTTAAAATAATGAAGGTGATAAAACACACCTGGACTTGAAACAATCCCCTGAGAAAACACTTGCATTTCTTAAATCCTTAATCTCGCATACCAGACCCCATTCATATCATATGTCAGTAGATTAAACCTTTTGGTTGCTAAAGTCCTGACATCATGTGGTGCAGTCAACATGGTGGCTGACTCTTAATGCTTATGTGAATATCCTTGTATTGTGGTCCCATCTCTAGCCGTGAGCCTCTCTGGTTTTTCCCAGTCAGAATGAAGAAAAAACTAGGGAAAAATAGTTTCCTCTCCTTTGTATTGAAAAAAAAACCCTGAAATCCTACTGGAAACAGTGCACTGGCATTGCATATTAATGCAACTGAACCTTGGACGTGTATGTACAGAATCTCAAGATGTCACAGTCCCTCTACCAGCCTAATTAAGTAACATATCCATGTCACTTCCCCAAGACAGACATGTTTATTTGTTACAGCTACAGAAAAGAGCTTCCAGGCTTTTCAGCCAAATTGTCATTTATTTCTCACTGGCTTGTGGAAATGAAAAGCCAGCTGGTATTTTGGATTCTTTTGTTTTCCCCCCCAAAAAATCACAAGATTAATTAATTCCCGGTACAGAATAGGAAAATTTTTTCCGTTGAAAATTAGTTTGTACGATGCCAATTATTTTTCCAATAGGAGCATTACTGAGGGTAGTCTAAACTATCTGGTTTTTATTTTGTCTGCGTAGCAGTTCTGGCTTCTTTGTCTGGCAGCCGATCTCATGTTGTCTTGGAATAATGACATCAGTCTGGCAGCACTGGGCACACAGGGGAGAGCATAGCCATACCCTTAATTGGGCCTGAAAGACTAAGAAAATCTCTTAATGCATATTTACACATTCAGTGAACTGTAACCGCACAACTGAATCCTCCCATTAAAGAATTAAAGAACATCTCTCCTTCCTCCTGTTCCACCAATTCAACCCCCTCCCCCCATTTCCCATTTCCTCTTTTATAGAGAATACTTTCATACAAATAGTCAGGTTATTTATGCAATTTGGCCCTTATATAGTGAATACTGTCATACAAGTAGTCAGGTTATTTATTCAATTTGGCCCTTATATAGTGAATACTGTCATACAAGTAGTCAGGTTATTTATTCAATTTGGCGCTTATATAGTGAATACTTTCATACAAGTAGTCAGGTTATTCATTGATGAATTTGTCTGTTCATGTATTTAGTCCATTTTAATACAGTTCTTTGTTGTTAGATGCCGAAAGGGAATATTCGACATGGGCACACCGGAATATTCCTTTCACCAGAGACACCAGAGCTTCGTGGCTGTGGATACAGGGGGGGTTGTTTAATATTCTGCGGCTTCTGGAGAGTTCCTGGGGGGAAGGTACGCAGGTGTGACGGAACACAGCTACATATTGCCGGTCCTGACCCTGCTGACACGATGTGATTGCAATGTTGGTTAAACAGGAAGAGCCAGAAACACACAATACACCACCTGAGTTAGGAAAAAATAGCCCACCGGGAAAGCGAAAAGACAAAACATAGATAGTATACTCAGGTATCCAAGGGAAGAACATTATCAAGGCATTATATGATATCATTATCAGATCGGGGGAGTTTTCTATGATAGCACAGTCGAATACTAGCTTAGTACAAAAATAACCAAGAATGTTTTATTATTCAAGACTTAGTAAATGATTAAATATTGCTTAATGCACAAGACTACCATCTTGTGGACGCATCATAAGCAGGGCACTGTGTGGGTTATTAAGCATCAAACTGAAACTCTCGTGAAATTGTTTTCATTCATTTTATTTAATCTGACTAACCCTATCATCA
The DNA here is from genome assembly GCF_963514075.1 of Conger conger. Classification (NCBI taxonomy): domain Eukaryota; kingdom Metazoa; phylum Chordata; class Actinopteri; order Anguilliformes; family Congridae; genus Conger; species Conger conger. The sequence goes on along the minus strand of NC_083772.1, from coordinate 40,925,639 downwards.
CATGCTTATTCATGCTTATTTGTAGTATTGAAGCCTTAATATGAATGTACCTTCAGGGACCAGGAGTTCAGTTCACAATACATTATTATTGTTATCTGACACAGGATTGCATGTTTTCCGAATGATCCAATTTTGGCTAGAATTAAGAAAGAAACATTGTTTTGCTGATCAGATTTGTATGTTACTGTTTCAATGCAGAAAGAGACTATCTATTTAGCTATTTTAAAACTATTTCTAAACTACATTTACTGACTGTACTGTAAGGACTATACTCTACCTTGCGTCTCAATCTTGTTAACGTTGTGTGCGCCGTTTCATGTCTAATATTGTCAGTGTCCAAGCATATAAGCCAGACTGTCACTGTAAATTAGAAATGGCTCTCCATCTTTCTAACTACTAATTTACTCCAAACCAATAAAACATTTAATAGCCCCTCCCCACAGGGATAGAACTCAAGGCCACACTCATATAATTTGCGAGGTTGCTGACCCGCCAACCTGTTCACTGCGATCAGCGAGGAAAAACAAAGCGGTTTCTCAGCATTGGCATTTTAACAGTCAAATTAACAAGCCCCTTGTCTCTACCTGATCTTTTCTGACAGATTGGTCATTGCAATGATCTTGCCCCATTTACATCCCCAGACTGAGATTCCTGACAAAAGACAGGTGGATGTGTGAAAATGGAGGTAATTACTGCATGAGCTCATCCAGCTTCGGTTGTTTTCAAAATGGCAGATCCTCTCCTGCGGGCGTTGAAGGCCTCTCCAGAGGTATGCCATTGCACCACCCGCCCACAAAGAAGTGCTTATTGCACTCCCTTCCGTTTTTTGTTTAGTTTTCTCGTCATGAGGCAACAGGAGAACGTTCTAGAGCTTGATCGCCTTTGCAGGTAACGTTGGCAACGATATTGAGTTGGACTGAAGCCCTTCTAACAGTTCAGTGGATTTTACTTTTCACTTGATTTTATGACTGTTGACATTCAGATTGCTGGATATTTACAGAAAGAGCAGCTTCTCTCTGGTATGTGAGACCCAGACGTCAGTAGCCTCTGGGAGGGATATACATTCCTTAGGTTTGGGGTATTCTTGAATGGCATGGTCCCAATATAATTTAGTCTTTAGTCTTAAATGTGTTAATGCCCTCAACAATAAGCCTTTTTTGGCAACCCGCCAAAAAAGCTTTTTTACGTGGTGGTAACATCTAATGGTAGACTTGGAGACTTGATATGCAACCAAATTGTAGGTTTATAACAGTAACCTTTGAATATTTGCCTCCCACGCCACCTCCCTCATTGTGCATCAGACCTGGGCCAAATATGTAATTGTTTCGGATTCAAAAATGTTTCTGTGATCGATTAATTTTGCCTGCTGCAATTGAGCCAACCAAGGGGACCAGAAGGAGGAGTTTGCAGTTTTTTGAGAGTGTTTGATAGGTTCCAATTCGCCATACAAGCTCAGTAAAGCCGAGATAAGTATTTGAATCCAAAACAATTACCTGATCCAGGTCGTTAGTGTGTGGGTGCAATATGCAGTTGTATCCTCTACCAGGCAGGCTTACCACAGTCACAGTGCTTTTAAAGGTCCAAATTATTGACCAAATAGTGGAAACGTTTAGTATGACTTATTATTACTAATTACTCATTCACAGCAGTGAAACAGGGAGTAATTTATGGGACTATATTACTGATTTCTGAAACTCAGACGAACATATGTTAATGTAGTCTTAGAACATGTATATCTCTGGAGGGAAAATAAATTCTTTTTTGTATAAAGAATATAAATGAACTATTTTGAGCAATCCATACATCTCATTGCCTGTATTGTTGGGTCGAGAGTTTGGTTTGGTCTTTCCTTTTCATCAATGCATAATTTCGCAGAGCATTAAAGTGCTTTTGAGACACTAATCTATGAAAATGGACTCCCCGCTCATTTCCCACTCAGCTCCTATGAACTGTGGCTGGAGCTAATGCTCATTCATAATTGAACACGACTTCATTCAATATGGGAGTAGCTTCTGCTCTGCAGAAAGTGTAGCATGGCCTACATAAGCTTTGAGTGCTCCATTCAGTGAGCTTCCTGATGTGTCTTTCAGATGAGAAGACCTGCTGCGTGATATTAGATTGTCAAGTACATAGAAAAAGGTTCAGTGTGAAATCAGCTACAGCTAAATACAAAACTGTCTCTGTAAAATTAAATGTTTTGGAAAATGAATATTTGGAAATCTCAAATGTGTTCTTTTATACTAACAGACAAAAAAAATAAACATACATATAATAAAATCTAGGGTGCCTAAGACTTACAGTACTGTATTTTGTGATGGAAATATATCAATTTCTTTGTTCTTTCGTTATGGCCCTTCTGAATCACTCTGCGTAGTGGATTACTCATTGGCATTACCAAAATGGCAGTGTCGGGGAGGCAAGGATTAAGTCAAATATGTTTATTCTCTGAATCCAGCAGTTTTAACCATCAATACCCATGTTTAATGTCCAATACTTTCAATGCCAAACACAAGCGTATCAACAGTTGAAACACCTCACTTAACCTGTAAAATATATTGATTTGATTTAATTAGGTAATTATGATGTAGAGATATAGAGTAAATTATCAATTGGATCAACCTTTATAAAAATCTGCAACTTGCAACCAGGTGAAAATTAAGATATTTATTAAGTTACAAAAATATGCACCTCTTACCTACAGATTAATCTACCTTAAAACATTTACTGTTACAGATGCAGATAAGTAACAGTCACAAAGGAAATCAATGGAAGACAATAGCAACCCACAGCTTGTTTCCTCCCAAAGAAGGCCAAACTAACAGCTCAAAAAGCAGAAGACCAGCACATATTCCAAGAGGCCACAGAAGAAATGTGGAAAGCCAGACTAGGGTGCAGGATGTAGATGCTAACTTCCAACTCAAAAACTAAAGTGAAAGCCAGGTATGTTGCAAAGTTTGGGATATTAAAGTAGGATGCCAGCATGAGGTCTGCTAGGCCACCCCACTGGGTCACACACACTCACACACACAACACACACACACACACGCACACACACATGCATACACACACACACACACACACACACACACACAGATACCTTTACACCCAAAATGGCTGACCCCCCAATTCTGTCTCTTTGTTTCTTATCTCTAGACCACTTTGGCCTGCTCCCTATGGCCCAATGGAGAATTAGGAATTAGTTGGGTCACAGGGAACTTCCCTATTTCTTGCTGTCACTTCCGTCTGTCAGAGAAACAAAAAACACATAACAATACAGTTTTATGGTGGAATTTTATTATCGCAAAATACAAAACATTTCTGATGCAGAGTCACGTTACACAGGATTTATTTTAGTGTCTGAAAACCTCAGCTGAGTACATCTGACCCTGACTGTCTGATACTGTGGCCATTTTCACAACACAGCTGGCTGTTTCCATGGCTACGCAATGTCAGTGAATTTGAGCCACTCAGGACATTAAACACGCCAGCACTCATACAGTCAAGCCCCTGCCTGCCGGAACACTCCAGCTACCACACCAACGCACGATGTTCCGGCCCCTACTTTCACATCATTCAATACAGTAGACCACAGAACATGCCTTCGTTTTAGTTTTTTCTTGTTTGTGCATATGCTCACGAAAATGGCAAACCAAACCAGCAAAAAAAAATCACAACAAAAAATATTCCATATCAAAATAAGAATGTGTAATATCTTCACTCTCTTAATGTATCTTTACATATACTCCTCTTGCTGATTCTCCATAAAATTAATACTATTTATTTATAATTGTTATTATTTAAGGTATCCATCTATTTACAGACCCTAATATGAAGAAACGTGATGAAGACAAATGGCTATACATAGTTATTTTTAGAAAGAGAAAGTATAATTATACAGAAAAAAACTAATCACACACTGTACAACTGCTGCTCCTGCTCCCCGTGGCTTCCTGTCGGAGCACCAATCAGATCAAGCTGAAAATAAGGGCATTGTGGGAAATGTAGTCAAATGACTTCTGATTGCAGGTACAAATATGAGAAACCAAATAATGAAAAGTTAATAATGATTTATATGGCTTGGGTACAGCACTTTTTGATTTTTTTAAATAGTGCGTATGGGCAAATATACTTCTGCATGAATCATGCCTGGACATCTCAAGAGAATAATGTCTCTCTCAACCTTTTTTAAACAAAATAGTAAAAAAGAAACGTGATGAGAAAAAAGGCAAATATTATTCAGCAAGAGACTCAGTATTACATTTTCAATCCTTATAACCCTCCTATTTTATGACCACTTTTACATTTGGGGTCTAATTGAGCCTAACAGTTTAAATAAACACAATTATTGTAATAGAAATATTTTGACACTTTGGTTACAATTGCTTTCTTATTGTTTTCAAAATGACTAGCCTTTTATCCATTAATTCATTTCCTGGAGGAAACCCACACAAACACGGGGAGAACATGCAAACTCTACACAGAGAGGCCCCAGCCGACCGGGATTCGAACCTAGGACCTCCTTGCTGTTAGGCGGCAGTGCTACCCACTGCACCATCCGTGCCGCCTTCCATGAATATGAAAATATGAATCTGGGAGAAACATCTCATTTTAGAGCCTAAGGTACAGTCAGTGAAAGTTTAGCACCTGTATGGGAAAGTGCTACCAGAAATCTGGGATAAGCATAAAAAGTGGTTGTATATTTTCATACATTTTAGATAGTCAAAAGAACCCCACACAAAATTGGTACAGGACTTAGCATAGCAAAGCCTAAAGCTGTATTTTGTCATTCTTTGCATTCTGGCAGCTATATTTCCATTGCCGTTCCAGGGAGCACTTAGTGCAGCACCGACATATCGGTAATTGTCTGCACCATCTCTGTGCCTTTTACACAAGGAAATACAACACACTAGTGTAGTTTAAAATAGCAATGACATATTACTCTGACCAGGAGCATCAGAAAAGCACCAAGTAATTAAGGGCACAAAGCAATAGCAGGAGTCAATATGCTTCATCCTTACTGCAGGGCTGTACTTAATGCAAGCATGACGTACTTTACATTGTATGTAGGATGAGGCATGTATTGTCCCTATGGTGATTTCATATTTTTTTTTTAAACAAAAAAAACAAGCAAACCATTTCTCTGACTGTTTAACAGTGTATATGAGCTTCAAAACCCCACAAATATCTAGTGCATTTTTTAAGCAGCTTTAAATATTGGTTAGACAGACAGAGCAAAAGCTGACCTACATATACATTATGTGGACATGAGGAAAACAGAGTCAGGTTTCCGAATCAAGTCAATGCCAATAGGCCACTCCACTGCAGCGAATACTGAAGTGAGGTCAAAGGTTGTCACTGCAAGTTATTGATATCACAATAATTTGCATAATTTCATCGATCGACTGCATTCGCTACTTTCTTTTCTCCTACTGAATAAAAACATGAAAAAAACAGCACTTGGCTATTTTTGCCATGTCACTGTGTCTTACAGTCCCCCACAGATTACACAATATATTCGCAGTATTTCATAAAGGTCAGCTCAAAGATGAATAGATGTTTACTTTTTGGATTAAACTACGAGAATGCTGTCAGTTGCGCCAAATAGTATTTATTCGCACGAATATAGATTTTGCGTTCTTGATTATAAAAAAATTTTCCCCAGGAATCTCTTGCGTTCCCCCCATGAGAGATGTGCGGGATAGCCAATTTCATGGGAAAAATGACTCTTTGCATTACAGGTGCTTTGTGTGGAGAAATATTAAACAAGCTGGAGTAACAACAGATAGAACCAACCGGAACTGCTCTTGGGGATCGTCTGCACCCCGAGATGACCCCGCACCCCTTCAGCAAGCTTGCACGACTCATGGATCTCTCTGCCTCACTTACAATTTGCAAATGTGCACATTAATGCTGATCAATCCATTTTGGAAGACTATTTATGTTTATGATATAACCACCAAAGCCAAATTAAATTAATATTGTCCATGAATTGACCATCATTGAATTTTACTAACTAAGAGGGACACCACAAAAAAATGATAATTTTTACTTACAATTAAACTCTTATTTCTTTGTGCAATTTTCACCCAGGAAAGCTCAAAGCTGTACTGGTTGGGTAGTTTTGTTATCATCTAAACAAAGACAAGAACAGTTTGCATATTTGATATCGAATATCAAATAAACAAATTACTGCCAATTAGGTAACCATATGCACATACACACACACACACACACAACACACAGTCAAAGTTATTTATACCATATTATGCATATTATGTTTGAACAAATAAACTGTTAAAAAATATATTTTATAGGAATGACCTATATGCTCTGTATGTACGCACACAGTATGAGATTCAACAGAACAGATACTGCACATTTTACATTCTACATCATAACATGTTTATGTGTCCCATGACATGTATACACGGCAGTCACACTGCACAACAACAGCAACTTGTACAAAAATATCTTCTTATATCACAAAACCAATGATATGACAAACAACTCAAGTAATATATGACCTACAATCTGCAGATTTTCTAAAAACAAGCCAAATACACTGTTTGTATCAAATCCAGTAGAGTTTGCCTACAGTATTGCAAGAAGTATTATTTGGTTATGTAAGTCATATTGTCCAATATATAAGCATTGAATTGCATACACAAGAGACAGGAACATTTTTTGAATCTGCTAAATACTTGGTCATATTTGAAATGTACACTGTTTTACAAGAGTTAGCATAATGGATGAACTTCAGCTGATCCATGTTTACTCACATACGCATGGACAGTAAATATGAAGAGACGTTATATATCAATAGCAGTGCAAAAACATATATCCATTTATATAATTTCAGTTATTTACTTTGTATCTAGCCTTCTGCCATAACACGGGGTTAATATTTGACATAAATATGAATTATTTCCCATCAAAGATCTGCAGTTTTCATATCACCAAAGAATGTGAAATGTCTGAGCTATGACATCACCCTGTTGGCGTAGTTTAGCATAAACACTGACGAGTATACAACAAGCCAGAACTATACAATATCAGTGTCAATATAGACATTTTAACGAAAGCTCGGTCATCTGCGATCCAAAATTCGGCCCCCCTATTTCATCTTGAATTCTCCAAAAACCTCAAAACAATAGACTCAAATAAGGACACAGACGTAAACAGTAACTATTTCTTCTTCTTTCTTCTGTGATTTTCTGTTTTTAACAGCCAATACACTATTATCTTTACATCAAAAGAGAAAGCAGCCACCTGTGGTTAGTGATGGGGTTTGAGATAGAACTAGAAGGCACACATCTCTCAGTTTAGTGCCTGGCAGTGATATTGTGTGGAGTTGAATGTTTAATATCTGCAGTGGCGGCATTGTATATCACACTATCGAGGAAAAAATCTACGTTTAAGCCTCAAACGTGTTCCATCACATCCATCTACTATTGTACAATGTGATATTAATGTGTAATACACTATAGATACAGTCAAACGGGTGATGTTCACAGCCATAATTATAAAGTAAAACTACATTTCCCAGAATTCCAGCTCGATAATACCTCCTACAAAAAGACACATATCACTCATGACATATCACCTCTCCCATGATAAACAATCTAATGTTTATTGACATCCTTTATCTAATCTGTCAGGGGTATGGACAGTACAATGTGATTCAGTATACACAGATCGTTCATGGTCACACTGTACCTGTAATGGGTGTTATGAACCTGAAATGAGTTATGAAGGATGCCTATAACCTTTGACATAAACTTGTGGTAATCCAAGACCCCTTGGAACAACTGATTTACGCAGTATAAGTGACAGCATATCATGTCACAGATGAAATATGAAGATTTGCTACACCCATGTCATCATATTCACATGTATAATAATAGGACGATGTGTAAAACACAGTAAATGAATGTGCTATAAAAACGCAAGAGTACAATTCCATTTAACTTCGGTCTGAAGCAAGATTAAAAGTCACTTTTGCAGCTACTTCAGATTCTTAATGAAAAAACAAAAATAAAATAATAGCAATGAAAATAGATTGAATTTTGGAGCACCCTCTATCTCACACTTTACTGTGGAGGGGGAGGCAGAGGAGGAGGGAATCGCTGAAGCAATTAAACTGGCGGTGATTACAGAGACGGATTGGGACATTTTAGATTCTTGTTATTTTCTGTACCGAGCTTGCAATCTGTCTGTATATTTGTACTTAATTTTGCATTTATTGAAGCACGGCTTAACTATAATTAACTGTCTTACCCTCTCAGATCACCCAGTATAATTTTAGCCAAGATCAATAAAACAATTTTGAGAATGTTTTGTTTTTTCCTACTATGGAAGCCAGGCCTTGGTATAAAATCGATATCAGTCAACACTATCATTCTGACAATCTACACTCAGTGAGCACTTTATTAGGTAGACCTGTACACCAGCTTGTTAATGCAAATATTTAATCAGCCAATCTAAATGCATAAACACATGCATACATGGTCAAGAGGTTCAGATGTTTTTCAAACCAAATGTCAGCAAATGTGATCTAAGTGACTTTGACCATGGAATGATGGTCGGTGGCAGACAGGGTGGTTTGAATATCTCAGAAACTGCTGATCTCCGGGAATTGTCATGAACAAGTCTTGCAGGAAATGGTGCGAAAAAACAAAAAACCTCCAGTGAGCAGGAGGTCTGCAGGCAAAACTGTGGTGTTAATGAGAGAGGTCAGTTGAGATGGGCTAGACTGGTCGAAACTGACAGGAAGGTAACAATAACGCGTATAACCACACATTACAACAGTGGTAGGCAGAAGAGCATCTCTGAACACACAAAGCAGCAACTCTCTTAAGTGGATTGGCTACGGCAGCAGAAGACCAATAAGTAAAAAAATAAAATAAAAGTCTAATAAATACCTAATAAAATGCTTAGTGAGTGTATATAGGGTACCTATTTATTTTCTTTGTCTCCCCCTACTGGTTAAAAATAAATACAGATTGGATAAACGGGACTAATTTTTCATTTCTAAGCATATGCTAAAGCTTTAACCATGCAAGTAAAACCTCTTTGCTATACAATATGTACATACCTATTTCACATAACTCTTTGGTAAACACCATATCAGTAGATTTGCAAAATGCTTCAATTCTATTCAGTCTGGTTTCTTACATGCAACAGAATCCATTAAGTATATGCCCACATGCCAGAACAGCAATTTTCTCAACAAATACACTGGAAAAATGAGCTGCAAGAACTGTAGTTAATATGCCTCATATTAACAGTATTCTGGGACAGTAAGAACTTTATTATGAGAACAGTTATGAGAACTGTTTGTGTAAATGGTTTTAATTTTAAAAAGGTAATATGTGACTAAATTTGGTAAAATGCATTTTAGTATATCATACTACATGATTATACGCATTGCACTGCTGCCACACAATTGGCTGATTAGATAATCACATGAATAAGTAGGTGTATTAAAGTAAACATGTTCCTAATAAAGTGCTCCTAATAAAGTCAGAGTATATCCAGATATAAAAAAGATTGTGCAGTGCTTATGAAGGGAGCAAAGCTCTGATTAAAGACTATGTAGGAATTGCAAGTTAAATAATTTTGGTGCCCTGGATTGACACAAGAGAAACACCACACTTTTAAACCAGAATGTTTCTGGAACCTGTGTATTGCTGTATTATTCCTGTCAAAACCATATTTAAATATCTAGTCCAATTAAGGTTTGAGAATTTTCGTATTTGCTTTACAAGAGGATCTATGTGGACATTGCAAATTATACAATTTAATAATCAGAAACTGTCCACAGGTACACATTGTGAAGTGGGAATATAATATTCGCCCAAATCCTCTAAAAGCATCTTGAGGGCACAAATACATATTCATACAAATTTTAGCTGGTACAAAATGAATGAATAAATAAACAATAATAATGAATGAATAAATACATAATTAAAATACATCAATGCACTACTAATCCTACAAGTCCTAATCACCCAAATGTATGATTTGTGCAGCTTTAATTTCATCTGGATTTTAATTTATTTTATTTTTAGAAACCATTATCTCAGGTAAACACTGTAAAACATGATCTATAATTGTATTTTTGAAAGACACTCATCTGTAAAAACATTTTAAAGCTGGTAAACAAGCAATCTTCTTTCAGATCTTATGCTACAGATTTCACATCTCCAGTTAAGCAATTACCAACCCTCATTCAACCGCAAAAATAAATGCGACAAATTATTTGTTGTGTTTAGTTTTTGTTGAGTAGTTAAACTGGCATGGTCATATTGTAATATATAGACCACACCAGACATGTTTATATCCTATGCTTCTTGTTACACGTCTTGATGCAGAAAGTGGAATTCCATCCGGTATAAAAGATTGTGACAAGCTTCATGGTTAAATGTTCACAGGCTCAATGACCACATTTGTTGCTATGTCATATCTTCTACTTAAAGATACAATAGGTCATTTCGGACTTCAAACAGTCAAGAGAGGAATAGCAGCAACAAACACTTTCAAACCACAACACTGTTTATCCCACCCCTTCTCTGTAAACGCACTGACGCTTAAACGCCACTGGCTGTAGCAATTAGAACCAATTTTCAACCAATGAGCTTGAATTTTTTTAATTAATGTTCAGTTATACAAGTCGGGCCATCAACTATTTATTTTGAAACCTGAATTTAAGGACTATAAACACAGGCAAAGGGTGAGTCAACATGTCAGTGAGCCTTTTTCAATGGTAGGAAGGGATTTACAATGGTCTTGTAACAATGTTTTAACACAAAACTCTTACCTATTGTGCCTTTAATAGATGACTATGTGCCCAAGCAGAAACTGCACCAATCCTATGCTGCAGCCAAGGACCTCTGGCCTAAAACGGACTCTCTGCTGCATTTCACACATCCTCCCTGGCCTTAAAAGAATTCTGTACATTCATTGACCTTGAGGCCAGCTCCTTTAAAGGCCAGTTTGTAGTCCAGCGACCGACAGTGGATTCAGTTTCTACTCTGGGCAACTGGGGTGCCTTTATACTTTTTTCTAAGGACTACGACTGCAGTCAACGTCAGGCGACAATATATCACGGACGTTCTTCGATTTTGGTCGAGCGACGTGCTGTAGCTAGACTACAAACCGGCCTTAAACCTTTAAGGAAAAGAGATGAGGACATAACCACAAACAAACAGGACGCAAAATGACAGAACATCAAGAGACATCCAGCCCTTTCGGAATTGGGTCGTGTTTTTATTGTTGTTCACAATTTCATGGTAATAAGAAGGCACTGCTGACAGGAACGTTCGATCAAACGAGACCGCGTCTCTGTCATTAATGTGCCTTGCCTACAGAACCCCTTCACCAAACATCAAGGCAAGCAAGCCTCACCTTACAAGGCCTGAGTTGATTTGGCATCTCCGCGGGACTCATGAGTGAAACATAGAGAAGGCTGAAAGGCAGTTCCTTATTGGTATGACTAGCCATTTCTCGGCAAATAAAGTACCAGATTAAAAAACATGAATCATACTTTACATTCTATATACCAAGAGTTTGGTTCCAAAATGAGATATTCACCACATGTGATACACAAAATGATTGCTCAGATTAAACCAAAACTCTTCTATTCTTTTGAAAAGCTATTAGCTATTAGCTAAGTACTTTACTAGCAAAATAATTAACGTTTTGAAGATTGAATCCTCTTTATTTAGGAGATTTTGAGTATTGAACTTCAGTAAGGTTCCCCAAAATGGATCTCATTTTAGAATCAAACTCTTCATATAGTATGTACGTATATACATTCAGTGAGCACTTTATTAGGTATTTATTAGACTTCTGCTGCTGTAGCCTATACACTGAAGAGGTTTGACGCGTTGTGTGTTCAGAAATGCACTTCTGCATTCCACTGTTGTAATGTGTGGTTATTTGCACTACTGTCACCTTCCTGTCAGCTTTGACCAGTCTGTCCCTTCTCCACCGACCTCTCTCATTAACAACGTGTTTCTGCCCGCAGAACTGCTGCTCACTGGTTGTTACTTGTTTTTTTGCATCATTCTCTACAGAAACTCGAGAGACTGTTGTACATGGAAATCCCAGGAGATCAGCAGTTTCTGAGATACTCAAAACAACCCTGTCTGGCACCAACAATCATTTCAAGGTCAAAGTCACTTAGATCATGTTTCTTTCCCATTCTGACATTTGGTCTGAACCTGAACAGCTGAACCTCTTGACTGTGTGCATGCGTTTATGCAGTTAGTTGCTATCACGCGATTGGTCGATATTTGAACCAACAAGCTGGTGTACAGGTCTACCTAATAAAGTGCTCAGTGAGTGTATATCTCCAGACAGTACAGCTACATAGGGGTGAGGTAAGTGCTCTATGGGAGATATCCGTACATCCCATTGGGTTAGTTTGCCACTTAGATAGCTATGGCTATGTTGCTAACAACTTCTGTACCACCGAATAAGATTGTGTCAAAAGAATAAAGCAAATAAAATCTGATTGAGTGCTAAGAAATACATATTGCAAAGAAAAATATTGGAGAAAAACAATGGCCAATTCCAAACATTTCCTTTCTGATGGCTGTACAAATTCTCTTTTGTTTGATACTATACAGGATTTTTTGTTTGAAATCTTTGACACAAATCTTATTATCCATAGCAGAGCCACAGTAAGCGATGTAGCCAGGACACCTTCCCAATGAGCAAACTACTGTACCTTCACACAATGACTAGCACCTATCTCCTGCAGACGGGCCACCTATATTCCTTATGTAGCTGTGCTCAGGGTGGATATATATTATATATTCATATGCTCTTGAGCATATACTCATAAAGACTTTGAAAAGCTTAAAAAAGATTTCATTCCTACAACATAACACCTTTATAAATCACTCATAAGCATTTGTGATGTCAAGTGACATAATGTGCTGTGTGAATTTTGGGGAATGGAATTTCACACAACATGTGCTAATTCATCCTTCGTAAAGCATTGTATTTGCTAAGGAATGATGAATGACATTATGCAATTTACACGAAGGCGTAATGCCTGATTCACAGAGAAACAATACACTGTGTATAAAGTGTGACCAAAAAAAACGAACAAACTGTAGAGGAGGCACACAAAATAAGTCACAAAATAAATACAGCAACTTAAAGGAGAGCACCACTCATTTTCAAAGGCAAACTGCATGAGACACATCCAAAATACATTACCGTGTTTGTGTAAGAGCACCTTGATCTGCTGTAAGATCAATTCAGTAATGGATGCCTACATTTTTTGCCATGTAAACAAAAATAAATACAAGAACAAGCAAAATAAATAAGAATAAACCTAAATTAGCAGCGGATATCTCTGCAAGCGAAAATAACTGTTAATGTGAATGAAATGAAATTTCAATTACCAGAAATGTTATTTTATGTACTCTATAAAGACAATTTATACTATTTATACTATATGCAATTGTGTGTGTGTGTGTGTGTGTGTATGTATATGTGTGTGTCATATATACTGTATGTTACATACAGTATACTGTACTGTATATAGACACCGGTGTAGCATAATTTTTGCGCCATTACATTTCTGACATATTAAAATACGAAATTAGTTCTAATATACCAAACTAAACTTCTTCAATGAGTCCCCCCATGGTGCATACAATCATAAATCCACAAGCAGTAATGTGAACTGTACATTCTTATTTAGAAACACTGCAGTCAAAACTAGAGCCTTTCTTTAACAATTCAGAATCCAAACAACACTGAGGTTAGTCTTGAGAGTTAGTAGCCATAGCAAATGATTCTGAGAAAGCAGTGTGCAAGCATGCACATTTTGTCTTGTAGCATGAATCAATATTTAACAAAATTATGCCACACCGGTTGTGAGAACAGACAGTAAAGCACCAGTTAGAACGCTTCCATAATCATCTGTCTTCAATCAATTTCTGTCCAATTTTGACTCTTGTTAAGAGCTATTTATTATTGCACTGTACAAACCTGCTGTGATATTACAGTACAGAAATTAGTCTTATAGTTTAGACAAGCAAGCCAACTTACAGCCACGATTTTCTGATTGTTACTGTTATTACTCTGCAATGATTTTCTCTGCTAATCATCTAAAAAAATGATTTATCCACGTATTCACTGTAAAAATGTACTGTAAACAAATGCTGTAAAATTACAGTACTTTACTGTCAACACTGGTGAAAGTAAATTACTGTCACGTTAATTTATTTTGTGTGGCTTTATCACTTCTGTGAGATTTCCAGTGAGAATGCATTTTCATGCAAACTCATTCAAGTGAGAATCAAAATGGCGGACATTGGTTGACTGAAGCCAGACTTTCGTTTAAGTTTGGTATTCTTCAGAAGCATCTGAAACTACACTGACTGTACTGGGCATCAGAAAACAGTGCGGGGGCATCCCTGTCCAAGCAGGTTAGCTAGCATCCGGTTCAACAAACTTCACATTCCATCTCAAATCATGAAAATACAAGTGAAACATCAACAACAATATACGGCTTAAAAAAACAACCAAATTTGAGAGATATGTTTCGCAGCAGCGATGATCCAAACCCAGTGCCCATGACATTAAATCTTTATGGACCGAGGTGCCAGAATACTCAGGTAACCCATGCAAGCAGCAAAGCCTGCCAATACCCCCCCCCCCCCACCCATCCCACCAGCAACACACATACAATATAGTGTTGTTCTGTATCGACCAGTCCAGACATTTCCATTCAGACTGGTAAATACATATGGTTCTACACAGGTCTAGCACCATTTAACAGGTTGAGGACGCCATTTTAACATCTCGAATGGCTGCCCACAGCATGCCTCTATACTTCTGCATTTTTTCGTTTCTTTTTTTCCATACAAAGTCACATGACTCAAAATGTTCCTGTAGCACGTGACCAGGCAAAACCAGACAAAAGAATAACAGTCTATTTAAAGAAGAGAAAAATAAAAAGTCAAGAAAATTCACCCAAAATAATATCAAGGCTTCAAATGGCTAACAAAGGCAGTTAGTTATCTAGTTTTTTTTTCCCCCAATAAAGAACAGACAGCATAAGAAAAAGGACTAAAGTTAAACAGACTAACATAAATGAGCCTTGCTTCATCTCTTACGAGTCCTCTGATTTTTTTGAAGGTCTCTCTCATAATAATAAAAAATATTACAGTACGCTATGGCACAAAATCTTAGGCTCATCGTATTACAGTACATTGCTGTTGTTGTTGAATCGGTTGATGGAGATTTTTGGCATTACCATAATACCGTTTGTCTTGCCTTGTACGTGTAAGGAAATTAATCCCTTCTCTTAGAATGTGTGATAAAGACCATTCATGGTCATGCCATACCACACGATTCTTATTAGAATGGTAAATAATGCCAAAGATTTTGCTCCAGTGCAACAGTTATAATTTAACAAGGAGAAAGTGCACAACACCACATGATTAAAGCTGAGCAATAGCAACTGTTAAACGTCCAAGCAGTTTTCTAATGTAGTATCATAGTGTGTATGTGTGTGTGTGTGTGTGTATGTACTTGTTTTCCATACCCTTACTCATAGGCAACGTTTCATATTTTTAACTCTTTTTTTTTTTTATTGTGCTTTGCGATGGAAAGACCCTCACCATTTCCCTTTGATTGAAGATGCAAGCACTGTATGCAGCCACAGTCAAGTAATGAAACACACTCTGACAAAGCTGAGAAAAGACAAACAAACTCACCAATCTCCAAAATGAAATGCCCTGGCACACTTAAAGGATAATTCAATTTCTTTTTCAACATGGACATTATTTTGGTAGTATTTTATGCACCTATTCCACAATCCATTTCATGGGTTTATTTTAGTTTCACAGCAGCATCTATGGGACATATAAAAACAATCAATTAACCTCTTACTCGGAAAAGAAAACAAAGGTGATTTTTCAAATTAAAAATAATACAGTCTCCAACCGCAGAACTGGCCTACCTTACTGAACTATTCTATGTGCACGGAAATTGTATTTAACACGTTATCTGTGTATTCAGTTTCAAAGTGAAGAGACTCAACAACGTCCTTATAACAGTCCGATGAATAATCAGCCATTGCAACAGGTTTAGGATATGGATTTTCCGCATTATCAAACGTGAGCCACGCACCATTGTAAACAATACATTTCCATGCGTGCAGAATGGCATAAATATCATAGGTCAATTCAGCAATAAATATCTGTACTTTTCATTTCGGCAAATAAACTTAAAATAAACTTTAAATAAACTTAAAATAAGTGTAGATTACTTGTCTGATGGAAATTGAACCTGTATCTTGATATAGCTACTCCATAGACCCCATTGTGAAGCTACTCACATGGACAAAAAAGAAAAACATCTAAAAACCAAAAAACTTAACAAATAGGCAGATGCGTAAAATGCTATTGAAACGATGAGGAATTATGGGAAATACACCAAAAATAAGACCCAGGCTGAAAAAAGGAATTATCCTCTAACTGTTCATGTGTGTGTATTTCTGAGGGATATGATCATACAGACTGAGCCAATGCGTCCCTGTGTGAAAGAACAATATGCCATATTGACTAAATGAACAACAGAAGCAACGCCAGTCCTTTGTGCACTGTGGTGTCATAAAAAGAGTATGAAACATGAATGAAAATCACAATGCAAATACCACGGTGTACTAAAAAGATACTGTATAGTTTGTACATAAATACTGTCCCTGCTTTGTTGAAGTGAATGTGGCATCACTGTAGAATCATTTAATGACAAGTTAAATAACAACTGAATTTCCTTTCGCTGGACCGGGAAGGACTAGGAAACCATAGAGCATAGTCTCTCTAGTTATGAACGGTCTCAAGTAGACGTGCAGCAACCTGAACTGTGCAAATACTCTGAGGTATATACTGTAGAAGCGAAGAAGTCGGTTCCTCATACAAGACTGGTGTCTCGAAGAGAATATGTGATACAGGATCCAGCTTTGCAGTAAGCTGCTCCCACTTACACTGTACGGTACATTTCACTGATAACGTTGTAGTTATTCAAACCAAGGGCGAATACCTCTGGGTTCGTAAAAAATTGCCATCAATAATTGGTTTAAGAGAAAGTACTATTCAAGAAATAAACTAAACTCATCCAGACTCGTCAGACACCATATTACAATTGAGCCTTAAAAGTAGGTTGACCTAGAAAACAAATGTTCATATCTTTAACCCACAATATACGTTTGAAAGAAAATCTGATACACAATAAAACTGAGTACATTTAAAAAGAACAAAGAAGATATAATCTTTACCCTAACAAAGGGGGGTTGGACAGATTTAGGTTGTCTGCCTTTTCCGTAGAAAGTTCAGAGACCCAATGCAGGGGCCCAAGGTATTTCTACGTGATTGTCCTGGATAAATTCTGCACTCTAAAGGCACACTATGTTGGATTATTACCTTGATAACTTCATAAAATAACCATGCTCAGTCATATCTATGATGCACTGGCAAGCTCAGTTTGCACATATGCCAAATCTTTGCTTTTCTGCCTGTGTTTCCTCTTCTAAGAGATGTTGGGGATGTTTCTTGGTGTGAGGCTCTTTGTGGGGCTACAGAGCATGTGGGGTGGGATCAGTTTCCAGAGTAATGGCGGAGGTCAAGTAGCACAGCGAAGAGAAATGACAAGCCAACAGGGCTCGTCCAAAAACCAAAGCCAACCTTGGAATTGTTTTTGCCACGACGGTGACAGCTATTGAAAAACGGAGATATAAAAATAAAAACTGTATAAAAACGGATATAAAATACAAAAACGGAGGTGAGTGGGTAGGGTTGAAGACAGAGGAGGAGACTTCTTTGATTGTAAACACAGGACCACTGCAAGGCTAAAAATCCTGCATAGTATGCCTTTAAATCACAATGACTCCATTTTGTTCAATTTACAATGGACCACAATTATTTTCTTTTCCCCACTGTTTCATTTTCCCATGTTCCCAATGTGTGGTTTCTAAGACTGTGTCTCTCCCGTAAGGAGACTAGACAGTTTTAAAAGAACCCAGGGGTATATTCTGGCCTCTTGGCTTGGATGCTGTAACTAGTGTATTTCAATCAGCAATATGGTCCCTTCGGGCTAATGTTGAAGCACGGTGTATTACTGGCAGAACTCATGTTTACGGTACTTTTAAATGGATTTCAATTTCATTCGTTTTGCACTGGAGTAAAACTTGAGGAAGACAGGGCGAGGAGAGAGGGGGAATTACTCCTTTGAAATGATCGAGAAAAAACGACAATGAAAGGAAAATCGGTGGAGCTGACAGTTAGGGTGTGGGTCGGATGGGGATTAGATACTGCAGACAGTGTAGGGTAACAGGGTCACAGTCTCCATTGGGCTGGGTGGTGATGCCCGGCCTCAGAGGTGGGAGATGTTGTCCAGGTCTGCGGTGTCCATGCTGGCCAGGATGGCCCTCTGGTCTTCCCTGGGGGGCCGCCGGTAGAGGAGCGCGGAGAGGCGGGCGTAGGGGTCCTGCCTGGCCGACCGTTTCTTCTTCTTGCGGAGGTAGAGAGCTTCCTCGGGCTGGAGAACCTGAGAGGCGTGGAGCTGCCCGGTCTGAGAGATGCACACACCTGTGGGGAGAGCGGTGTCAGGGGGGGAGGGGGTGTGGCATCAGTGTACCCTCAATGCAGTCGGGGGAAGGGGGACCCTCAATACACAAAGGGGAGGAGGGGGTGAAGGGGGGTTTGAGGGTTGAAGAACCCCACCCACAATGGGGTGGCAGGACATGTGGGAAGGGAGGGTGGGGTGAGGTCATGTCAATCTACCAAGCAGACTCAGGTCAAATATGCAAACGTTTTGGATTCAAATACTGTTCTACGCTCGACTGATCTTGCCTAGTGCAATTGAGCCAAATAAGAGGACCAGAAGGCGAGGTTTGCACTTTTTTGAGAGCCGTTCATAGATTCCCTTACACCAGACAAGCACAGTAAAGTGCAGATTTGTAGATGAATCCAAAGCAGTTGAGTATTTCACCGAGGTCTGCTACCAAGTGGGAGAGAACTGAACCACGTGTCCGTGATTCTTAGCAATCTCCAATAAAGACAGTGGGTCCTAACGTCAGCCTGCTGACAGTCACCCAAGAGCATATTTACCTTATTAGATCTCTCGGTGACGGCATCAGCTTGCAGGCAATCAACAACAAGGCACAGCTATTATCGGATCGCCGCAAGTTAGGAAATGGGACAGTGTGGGATGTCGAGTTACGTGATTCAGCGGGTTATTACTGATGTTTTTTAGTCGTGGTGAGGAAAGCTCTGGGGTTCAGCTAGGCGAACAGAAGGGTTGGGACCTGGGGTTAGAGCCGTAATGGAGACCATCGCTCCCGTGCTGCTACAGCTACCAGAGTGCCACAGAGGGACAGGATGGTGGGCCCAGAAGCTGTGGCAGGGTTCAGCATGGTGAACATAGGGGTGGTACTGGGGTTAGAGCCATAATGGAGTCCATTACTCCATAGCTATGCTACTGGAGTGCCACAGAGGGACAGGGTGGTGGGCGATACTACCTTCTCACACTGCGGTGGCGTGTGGCTGGGTGGTCAGAATCACCTGACGCTTATATACAATCTGACTGAGCCCTGCAAGACATGAAGCTCTGCATTACTACCCACAATCCCTCACCATGGCCACGTGACTCTTTGAGCTTCCGGTGTAGTCACTCCGTCAAAGCCTCCCTTAAAATTCCAGCCGGTCCTGTAGTCTATAGATCAGTGATCACCATTCCTGGCAAGGGTGGGCCACAGGGTCTGCTGGTTTTTGGAGCTACTTGGCACTTGATTGATGAATCGAAGCAGTCGATTGCATTGTTAACTTACATCACCTGGTTTCTTGGGTCTGAATAGGTTGCTGATATTGTTCTCAGCATTTATGGTGCTTGTTCTGCCTTTTTATTTATTATTACTTTCAGTTCTATTTTTATCATTACCAGTAAACAGCATCCATAGATGAATATGCCCTTATTCACTCAGAATAGCCATTGGCATTCTTTCTCGGGCTTGACTTGGCCTCAACCTCATTTGGACTTGGTCTTTACTTGGTCTCAACCCCGCTTTCTCACCTCCATTGATCATGACTGTTCCTGGTCTTGCACTTGTCTTGGACTAGACTAAGCTGGGCTTGACTATAGCCCTGCTGATATGAAGGTGAAAACAAAAACCAGCAGACCCCGCGGACTCCCAGGACCAGGAATGAAGATCACTGTTATAAGATGGTGAAAGTTGTACGATTTATCTGTGAGCGTACTGCTGCTTGGCCCATTATCACTTCAAGAAAAAAATATTCAATTTTGACAAGCATGTTACATTTAGCTCAGTCACAACAAAAACAGACCGGCAGTTTCCAAGGACTCACCTGGTTTCTGCTTGGGTTTGGAGTGGTTGGTGGCCATCTTCTTGGCTTTTTTAACGTGTCGGTACCTCAGTGCGTCGACGCTCTCAGACCCAGCAGGAGCACTCAAAGCACCTAGATGTTTTCTTGATTTATTTTTTTTAAAGAAAGAAGACAAATAAAAGCAAACTTATACTTCTGATTTTTTTCTTTTTTTTTGCAGCCACCAGGGGGCAGCACTCCATTCAGATGGACTCTGGTCCGCTGTCTGCTGTCCATGATGCAGATCATGCATACTCTCATGTTCCTTCCCTGTCATATCTTTGGCCCCTGTACCATATGAAACATGCAGTTATGCAATCATACAAGACATTAACTATAATATACATCAGACAGCTTTTGTGCTTTTTGACATGACTGAACCAGCAACAACTTTCCTCTAAAAAGTGCTATTATGTAAAAAGGGCTAGTATAATGAGACGCCATGAATGCACAATATGTGTAAATATTACTCAATACATGTTAAGAAATGTACGTCTGATGCAACCATTCACTTAGATTATCTTAGATTAACTATTTACTAGATTAGCTTTGATTAAAGACATTTTAGGCATTTATAGAAAGGATTAAACAGAGACCTGTTGAACTCACAATAAAAAGTACGTAAGCAATATTATAAGCAATATCCTGATACATATCAGTAGATGTGAAATAAAGTCCACATTACTATGCACATCCTATTCTTTCTCATGTTGTTTTGGGACAGAGTTTGCCAACTAGGAGATACTGTGTGCAGGTCACTGACTCCAGAAAGTTACAGAAAGAAATGCGCTGAACTCAGTGTCAAATGTAACCGGGTGCTGGTTCTACAAAAAGTGCAGTATACCGGAGTCAGTGGAGTAAAGGACCGCACTACTGTGAAAACTGTTTAATTGTTATGTATTCGCATGAGGTCGTAGACTCTACCAAGAGACAGAAAGAAGCACCATTACAGGGAGGCTACAACAGGGGCTGTGGAGAAAGGAGGGCCGTTAACAGACACAGAAGGAGAGATACACGACCGGACGACACAGCATCAGCAATACAGTATGCACCAGTCCACAGGGACACTGTCTACAATGGCTTCACCATGCTGACAGGGGGAGAGATGGCGGGAGGGGGGGGGGGAATGGCCGCTTGGAAACAATCACATAAAATGAACAAAAAATAAAATTAAAATCGACTAATGCACTTGGACAACAAGGAAGAAAATGTAACAGAGAATTTATTCGGAGATCTAGTTGATTCTTTACTGGAATTGGAGGGCAATATTTGGCAAAGGCATGCATGGCATTTTTGGCACATGGAACATGGCTTTAAAGGGGAATATCTAAGAAGCACATTTGATAGTGGGATCTTTAGAGACCAGGCTAATAGTTTACTGACATGGGCTTATGCCATTGATTTCAGATCTGACACAAGCCATTATACACTATTGAACATATGCTGTTCTGCAGTCAAAAATAGTCGATTGATTGATGGATTTTTTTGAATAAGATGCAGGAGGCATATGATGAACATAATGTCCATCAATGTCTGCCTACAAATCAATACTATGAATCTATAAGTAAAACACGGCAACATGAGAACCACAGAAAAGCAGGCTTTGCATGCTGGGATTTGCAACTAGCTACAAGCAAATTACTGATAGCAATATTAACTTTAGTATGTACCTTATAATTGTATCTCCATACAGAATCACAATTTGGTCAACTTTCTTTTTGAGACATGCCATTTAAGACTGCAGAATAATAATAATGTACCTCGAAATGAATGAAATTGTAACTTTGAGTTATACGTATTCACTCGTTCACTGTAAGTGAACTAAAATCAAACATTAGTAAATGAGGAGCCATGGACGTGTATAGTATTCCCCTTTAAAGAAGGACGTATTCGGAATCTGCTGGACCCCTCCCCTCGCAGTCATGGATCCAGCCCTTACCTATTGCGATGGAGAGGACCTGGTCACAGCAACGCTGCCCAGATAGCTGAGATCAATCAAAAAAAAAACAAAGCAGGTAAAGCCGTCAGTACCGCCAGTGGCTCTGACTGAGGTGATGAAGACAACAGATGAGAAGAGCTGAGAGCCGAGGGCTGACAGCAATGACCTCAATATTCGAGCCTCCCCTGGTCAGGTCTGGGATTTTTGGGGGTGGGGGATAGGTGGGAGGGTGGAAGGTTAGAGGGAGTCGTTGGGGGAATGGGTGGTGGGTCATGCCACTAATTTCAGGGGGGGGGGGGGGCCTCCATGGGTGTACGTTTTAGTCCTAGGAATTAATAAGTTACAGTATAATGAGCTTGTTAACTTGAACTGATGTGGAGACGTGAGAGCGCCATCTCTTGTGTCAAAAAGGGAAAAACAAAAAATGGGAGTTTGGGGTTCCTGTAGTGATCCCCACCATTTCCGAGGACTTAGACTGACCTGAATGCATTATAACAGGATTCAAGCTCCACTTTGAATAATACTATGCTTTGAGAGCTTATGTTGAGTGAACCAAGCCCCTTGTGGAGATATACAGTATACAGTAAACCCACAAATGTGGCAAATGGGATTTCAAGATGATAGGTGAGGCTGGTCAATCAGACATCATGGAAACACACATTATATGTTTGATGTTTAAAATGGGGCAGAGGCCGACTGTGAATTATTAGCTCATAACATGAACAAATGTATATAGAAATCACACACCTACAAATCTACAAATCAAGAAATAGACCTCACGTGGTCGTTCTAAGTTAGAATTGCATTTGGGATTTGGTAATTAAATCTTGACTTGCTACAGAAAACAAATTATAAAGACAATGCAGCGACTCAATCCAATGCACTATTTAGTATGGATGTAACTGCAGTTCTATGACAACCACCAGAGGACAGTACTGGATTCTTTCCATTTTGCTTAAGTGCCGGTCGAGATCTTATAACAAGTGTCTGCTGTGATACGGATGACGTACGGCAGCCTCCAGAGGTACCCACGTCATCCCCCCATCTGCTCCATGGTCGCAAGACTCAGAGTCACAGGGAGCTCAGGAATTCAGAAACCATAGTTACACGCATATCATTCATTTAATTCCATTTCATTCCCTCTACCTTCAGAGGATGGTGGCATAGCACTGGATGACTCATACTAAGATAGTCACAAGAAAACCTATCCATCTTTTGACAGCAAACATGTTGGTATGTCTGCATCTTGGTTGGTATGTCTGGTATGTTGCTCAGAGGCCAAACAGAGTCGCAGACAATCTGGGACTTGCGACCATCCACTTGAGCTTCTACCCACCTTAGAAGGTGCCACAGCTCCCACAGGGAACCATGGTCTTCCTGGCCAGCTGGGAGCCATCAGCAGAAGCTCATGGTTGCTTTTTTTAACCCTGTCTAGGGTCAAGGGAATTGGAGAAAATGCATACAGATATCCGTTTGCTTCCCCCCTAGCAGAGGTACTGGATGCAAGGAGAGGAGGCCCAATAGTATTAATGCGGATGCCGCAGTCAGCATACGGAGCAATCGAGGAATTATGGGTGGCCTGTAGCGTAGTGGTTGAGGTACATGACTGGGACCTGCAAGGTCGGTGGTTCGATCCCCGGTGTAGCCACAATAAGATCCGCACAGCCGTTGGGCCCTTGGGCAAGGCCCTTGACCCTGCATTGGGGAGGACTGTCTCTTGCTTAGTCTAATCAACTGTACATTGCTCTGGATAAGAGCGTCTGCCAAAATGGCATTAATGTAATGTAAGGAAGAGCCTGAGCACCTTGCGCCTCTGACATCGAGGGATCAGGTGGAGTATGGCCTTGACATGTCCTTGGGACAGGCAAGCTCTTGTAACCTGAGAGTCCAGTGTCCTCCCCAGGAAGACAACTTGTTGACATGGTGTGAGGGAACTCATAATTCATTGTCAGGCCCAAATAGGCCTTTTGAGTGTGCGAATGCTGCATCCTGCACCACTTGTTCTCTGTTTGGAGACAATCAACCAGTCATCCAGATGTGGGAGGAATGCTACTGCTCTGGCTTGCAATAGCTGCTGCCAGGCCCCTGGGGACACTATGAAGGCCAAGCTCTTCAGCTCACGGATGGTTTAAAGGTATGTTGAGTAGAACACACTGCTGCACAAGAGGCTCCACTTGCTATATAGCATCCTTCTCCAGCAGGGATGTAACCTCCTGGGCGAGGGACTTTATGGAAATACAGACAACAGACATTGTGATCCATTGCATCTTTGAGGTCGGCGTCCAAATTGTTGATGGTACCCTTGATATAGTGTAACCACCACTAAAGAGTCCTAACTTGGCCACCTGGATGAGCAGGTGGGTAAGAGTCTGGGATAATGCCAGAATGAAGGTGGGACATAAATTACCCTTACGACAGCTATGTCATAACTCCACCATACAACACTGTGGCTGGGGAGCACAGGCATCTGCCCTGGGGGTTTCGTTTGGGGAAGAATGCGGGAGGCAATATTCGGATCAATAGGGGGCACTTTGCCCAGACCATGGCTTCCTGGAACCTGCATTGCAGCAAAATGCCTGTGATCACTTATGTGGCAGGCATTTGACACGAAAGAGAGTTCTCTCTGTCTTTTCCTGGTCATAACACCTCATCACGGTCGAACAAGCACACAGGAGTGGCTATTGCAGGAGTTGCCTGATCGGCAGGCTGAAGGTTTATTATGAGGGCCTCAAAACTCAAGACAAGGCATCCAGCTTACTAGCTATATAGCTGCAACTAGATAACAGCAGTCACGCTGACACCAGTTTGTGGTCTCCTTGTTTGGACCAGCAGTTAGTAACAAGAGCTATGGAAGCTGCAACTGATTGCTTAGGTTGTGAGGATACCGATAGATCAGCAACCAGCAGCGAGAAAAGTTTATCACTCTCTGCAATTTGAGAGAAGATTTTTAGGAAGAGGGGTGGGTGATGTGGGTACTTATGGGGGCTCGTCACAAGTCATCCACGTCATCTAAGAAGGAAAGATGGAAAGAATCCAGTGCTATACACCACCCTGTGATGGTAGAAGGAGTAAAATAGAACTGTGTAAATTATGAAAAAATGCCTACTGCATGTTAAAGGAATAAAGGTCCTTTGCCAGGGATGTAACTCCACCCTTTGCCTAGATATTATATATTTACTTGTTGAAACCAAACTGGGCAAATGTCCAATTATACATATATTATATATATCCAATTATATATATTTATATTTCACCAGGTGAACTGCACAACTAGAATTGTTATTTTGCTACGTAGATGCCCTTATCAAAAACAAAATTTACAAAAGTTTTGTCTATATATGTTTTTTTCCTTTAGCTTTTATGCAGCTGAATATTTTCCAAAGCTATTCAGGCTATGCACCATTCTGAATTTAATAAAGGAAGTGCTGCAAGTGGGATTTCAGCCTGCACACTCTACGTGATACGCCAAGTGCTACCACACAGTAACCTGGCAGTGTAAGAAAATAAACTTGTGATCGTAATTGCTACAACTACAACTACAACTGGGCATCTGAAATGTTCAGAAAGTTCTAGAAAGAAGCAGAAGAGCAGTGGGGAGCATTGGGGGAATCCTCGCTAGGCTGGATTAGCGCTGGTGGCCTACTGCACCTACCCTGCAGCTGACTGGTGTGGAGACGGCTCTGAGGGCAGCATCTCCTCCTCTGTCCTCCTCTGGGACGGCATCTGCCCGAAAACGTCGCTGCTCTCCGTGGGGGGCGACGGGGACTGGGACGGGTAGCTGGCTGCCGCCGTGGCAAACGCCATGGTGGAGCGGTAGCTGGGGGGCCCTGCCCGCCGGGCCTGGGTGGGGGAGGCGGCGGAGGCCAGGGGCTGGAGGGCGATTTCGGTCATCTCCGGGGTCTGGGCGGAGCCGGGGCGGGGGCGGGGGCGGACCACAATCTCCGGGGAGCCCTCTCGAGAGCTGGGGGGGCTCCCGGCCAGCGGGGAGAGGCGGGACGGCTGGAGGACCACCTGATGCAGGCTAGGGTCCGTCCGCCGGGCCTGGGGCTCATACCAGCGGGCGTCCGGGCCGCCCGTTGTGCTTGGGCTAGCCCTGTGGGTGGCGGGGTCAGGGTAAGGCAACACCGGGACGCCCAGACCTTGGCTGGTGTGTCTTAGCTGCCCTAGGCTCTGCGCCTCTTGCATAGCTAAACGCTTGGCCGGGGGGCCGGGTGGCCTAAAGGGGGGCTTTTCTGGGCTCAGGCTGCTGGGCAGGGCCTCCAGAGGGAGGCTGACCGGGTAGGGGGGGAACGGGAGGCTGCCGGGGGGGGAGGTCTGAGGAGGGGGGAGGGGGGGAGGCTCGGGGAGGTCCCGGTGAGAATGGAGCGGGGGGAAGATGAGGCGGGGCCCCTCCAGGCCGGGGAAGGGGTAATGGGGCTGGCGCCAGATCTCCGGGGAGCGGGCGGAAGGGGTGCGGGACAGGGGGAGGGTGCTGCCCGAGGCCGTGGCGTAGCCCCCCCCCTCGCCCTCCCCGCCTTCCTCCGGGATGGTGGGGTAGCCGAAGGAGGGCGGGGGGGAGGACATGATCGAGCTGCGCGGGCTGATGTCAGGCATGTAGAATGGGGGCGGGAACTCGGGGCTGCCGCTGCCGCGGTAACCATAGAAGTGGGCGTGGTGGTGGGGGAGGAGCCTCAGGTGCTGGGCCACCCTGCTCTGCCCCACCGCCTGCAGCCGGCCCCCTTCCCCGATGACCATACCTTCCGAGGGCCGCTGGAACCGGGGGCTGTAGGCCGGGGGCTGGGCGTAGGACTCCTGGCTGGAGGACATGGGGGAGATCTGGTGGGGCCGGAGGGTGGGCATGACCGGCGGCATGGGCCCGGGGTCGTCGTTCTCCTCGTCCGACTGGCGGAACTCGGGGTACAGGTCCGACTCCTCCACGAAGGGGAAGCCCTCGATGCGGCGGGGGCGGACCGGGGTGTCGTCGTCGCCGGGCTCCATGACGAAGCGGCCGTCCGGGCCGCGGCTGATCAGCTCGATGGGCGTGGTGGCCTCCGCCTCGTGCTTGGACACGCTGTACTTCTTGCTGGCGATGGCGCGCTTGGTCTTCTTGTAGAGCGAGAGCTCCTTCTCCTTGGCGGGGCTGGGCAGCCTCCGCACGTGCAGGCCCCGCCCGTCCTCGGACGACTCGGACATGGGGCCCAGGGAACGCACGCTCTCGGGGCTCGCTTTGCCGGAGGAGGACCTGCGGAAGCAAACGAAACCACAGAGAAAGACAGGCCGATCAGCCGAGCGGAATTTTCTCAATTATTTTTCATCCATTTAGTCATTCGTTCATTAATTTAGTCCTTCAGTCCTCTGATCTTCATTTAACCAGAAGGTCACATGATGATTGCAATCTCTTTCACTAGAGGCCTGACTAAGAGAAGCAACCATGCTTGCCAATCACTGCACAGCACAGTACTGCAAGGTCATGAATAATTTTTTTCTTGTCAAAATGTGGTTAGGCAAAAGCACTACAGACCAATTAGTGCTTCGGAAATATAGTTTTGATGACTGTCTTTAGACCAATGACTTGTAGTCAATTACATGGACAGTAGATGGTTTTTTAAATGTCCTGCCTTTCGTCATAAAAGTAAAGCATATGAAGGTTGTGCAGGAAAGTAAAGCAAGGAAAGGGGAAATGAATGTTTCCACGACAACAGCAAGCGATGCCCTCCTTCTGGTGCTTAATACAAATGGGATGTGCTGACATGCTTCAAAGTAAGTTTGAAATGTAATGTCGTTTGGAGAAAACACTGGTGGAATACAACCTATGTTGACTCCTAGGATTAAATAAACTCTCACCTATAGGAACACATTAAAAAAATAAAGGGCAACCAGATTGATTCCTTGTATAAAAGATAAAACTTATGAGGAAAAACCTAAGTGCTTAATCTCTTCAAGCTTCATAAAAGGAGACTTAGGGGTGATTTGATTGAGGCTTTTAAATTCATTAAAGGGAGTAACAAAGTGAACTACAGACAAATATTTAGGGTGGGTTTGGTTAGGAGAATGAGGGGGCATGAATGGAAATTAGCAAAGAATAAATTCTGCACAGACATTAGGAAGTATTTTTTTACACACAGAGTGGTCAATGTATGGAACAGCTTGCCAGGACATGTAGTGGAGGCAAAAACACTGGGGGTTTTCAAGACCAAGCTTGATAAGGTGGTAGTACTATTTAGCTTTTGGGCTAACTAAGCTTTAGTGGTAACTTTAGTGGTAGGAAAAGGTGAGCATATGTTATGTTACGGTATGTTATGATAAAACAAGACAATAGTTGCTTGACGAGACAAATTCCTTTTTGCTTTTTTCAGTCCATATAAGATCTCAACTATCCTTATATTTCACTTGTTTCAAGAAGTACAATGTGAATATAAAGGAAAAAAATATCTGTCCAAGCAATACTCCTTGCAGCCAAGAAGGGTCAAGATAACAAAATAAAACTAAACCTGGTCTATACTCAGTGAAACTAGGTAGTTTCTAAAATGAATTATAGATTTGTTCTGTTCAGAACTGCAATGCAAGCCACTGTTTGACCATTTCTGCAGGAAAGGCCCCAAGATTTTAATTACTTTTACAAAATATCGGAATATTATACACATGGAATGATCTAATTTAACAGAAAGGGTCTGTCAAAAATACCCATGAAGATCAATACAATATGATAAGTTCATATAGACAGTGGTAAGTTTGTATCCCAGGGACCTTCCTGAGAAGAAACAAAACACTATAATATACTATATACTATATTTCTGATACATCCCTCTCAAATACAAGGCACAGTTTACAGTGATTTCCAGATAGATGCAGAGGGAGCATTAACTTTTTTTTTATTTTTTAACAAAAGCTGAATATAATATTGATTGTAAGCCTGAATACTGGAAGTCATTTCAGGAGAGCTAAATCGAGTGAATCAACAAAAGACTAATTCAAACTAACTGAAACCTTGCAACAATTTCACTTACATTTTCAAATTACATTTGCTACAAAATCCAACACATTTTGGAGTGCATAATGGTATATCAATACGTAACCAGTGAATTCATAAAGCTTTCAACTAAACGACATATAGTACCTGAAGATGTTAAACTCTACATTTAGCTGCCAGTTGAAATAATAAACTGAACGAATGATAGCATAATTTCATATCGATGTGTTTGCAGCAAAGGACCACGCACGTTTTATTGCAGTTAAATCTCAAGAGCATTCTTTACATGCCAGTATAAAAAGGAAGCATAGAGATGGAACTTAATTGTGTCATCAGCTTTGCTGTTACAATACTGAATTATTGCTTCATACAAATAGCTCTGTAGATTCCAGCACATATTTTCATGGTTTTACAGGCCTGTGTTTACTGGACCATGAACCATCCCTTTCTGTAGTTACTACTACTGTTGTTACTAAACCTATTTGAATGCACTTTGATGCATTTGAGGAAAGGTCAGGTTCAAAAAGTAAACGTATTTTGTTCCAATCACCTGGATTTGCTAATTAGCACAGTTCTTCAGCTAGGAGGGACATTCAATTAGGGAAATCAACTGGCTTCACATGGGTGAAAGAAAACAGCAGAACTTTAACTTTCGGACCACTGGACTTTCCACATCTTACATGACAGAATGACTTTGCTCCGGCTGAGATTACTTTTACAACCCCCCCCCCCTTATTGCTCCCTAGATGGGGGAGAATTAAAGGTACAATAGGTCAGATTTTTGTGTTAAAACATCCCATCCTACCATTGAAAAAGGCTCACTGACATGTGGGGGAGGGATAAAGTGCTGTGGTTTGAAGGTTTTCATTGCTGTTATTCCTCTCTTGACCGTTAGAAGTCCGAAATTACCTATTGTACCTTTAAAGTGATAGAGCAATATTGTAAAATCACAATTTAACTATCTACAAACATCTACAATTGATCGGTGTATGCACGGAATACTTGCATACAAAAATAAATCATGAGACTTGAAGCACCACGTAAGGTAAGTGACAATAACAGATCGTACTTTTATCGAGACTTTTACGGATCTCCTGAAGCGCTTTACAGTGAAAAGCGACATGAAGCAGGACGGGCATTGTTTCATCAGCAGGCGGAGGGAAACGGTCAATTAGTCTCAGGGAGAAAGATTTGTGGAATTTGCCCATAGTACACCCCCCCATAGTACTGGCAACAAAAGACAAGAGTAGCCAAAGCACAAAGATTCAAAAAGCAGCGGGAAAGCAGGCTCGCGTCAGCAGGGTAAAAAAAGTAGGGGAGGTGGCGGGGAGTAGCTTATGGTTGCGGCCGATTAGCCGGGCGGCCATTTTGAAGGGGCTCACAGCGTAACTGTGACTGCCGCAGCCAGTGCACACAGGGCTTAAACGAGGAGTTGGGGGGGGGGGGGGGTGGGGGGGGGGACTCACTGAGGGCTGGTGTGCGGGGGCCTGTAGCTGCTCTCGTCTGGCCCCTCCCAGTACGGCTCAATGCCAGGCAAGGGGGTTAGTGGGATCCTGTGGTGGAAACATAACACGGAGGGGGGGGAGAGTTGGCCGTCAATGGGGCTACGCTTCCAAAAAAATCAGGTAAACAGAGACAGAACAAGAGACACCAGAACATTGGTTCTGCCACTGAAGCCGCTCCGGACTGCTTTTTAAGTCATGGTGAATCAGTGTACAGCGCACAGAGTGAAAAGCCCAAACATGCAGAGAAGGTTTCACATCCTGGTCTGGGTCTACCTGTCACACAGATTTGTGCCTACGTACAAGGTGTGCACTTCTTACAATTTAAATTAGGACCAGATAAATCCATTAAGATTAAATTAATATGCTTTTTACACATGAAATCTTAAAAAAAAAGTCCTTAAAGAATAAAGCATAAGGTCAAATTATTTGGTGATTCCTTAAAGGTCACAAGGTCAGTGCATCAATAAGCATTCAAATATTATGTGAAACAACTGAATGAATATTCTTTAGAGATAAATAAGACTGAAAATTCAGCTAAAAAATCAGCTCACTTGATTCATGTTTTAAAATGGTATGTGTACATTCGTACTAACATGCGCATACAATGAAAGTGAAGTGAATCTTTGGCTTTTTTTGGAGACTAATTAGGTGGCTGTGTCCGACACTAGCCCGTTCATGCATATGTGTTCACTGCACCCAAGTCTGGTTGCATATGAGATAAGCTGGGCACTCTGAGAGAGGGAAAGAATGAAAACAATTCAACTAAATCTCGACACCTGTCCATTTCCAAATCTCAACTCTTAAATCCGAGATTGTACTTTAGTTCTGAACTAGCTTCCATCAAACACCACGTTCATTTTCTTTAAACCTGCATATGTTAATTATCTTCAATATTTTGACAGCTTTCAGCAAAGTGTGGATGCTAGCCCCTGCTCTGTATATGGGTGCGGAATTAAGGAGACTATACCCGGCCGATTGGCTGAATGAATCAATGGACAGCTCAAATCATGCCTCGGTTCTTAATATGGTTGCAATGTTTCACCCCTTATCTGTCCCTTTTATTGCCTCCTTTGTGGAAAGGAGAGATAAAAAACATTGGTAATGAGCCAAAACTAATCTTGGGAAACTGAAGATAAAAATGATAAAAGCACACGATGTGATGTTCTCAGTAACAACGATTAAGCATAGAATTGGCAAGACAAAAAAAACACCAAACACAGGGGGTCCCCAGGACTTAAGAATCCCATGGCCCTAGATGTAATTCTGAAGCCAGTGCTGAGATGAGAATTTTCTTGCACTTGCTAGATACGGACTTGTTAAACTAAATGCGTAATTACATGTAAATGACCTTCTTAAAATACAGCGTGACTAAAATCACTGATAGATTACATTTTTGTATTAATTATACATTTCTATCCAGCGTAATTGTTCTCTGGTCTCATTATATGCATAATGGATATTTTAATTACTGGAGAGGGAGATAAATGAATTGACTTTGCATGGCTTGCGTGCCTTTCCCATAACATGTCAGTCTCCGTAAGCTGTATTGATCATTGCCAACACCGACAATGCATTTCTATTGAGTACAGGCTGTTCAGTTGACTACAAAAAAATGCATGAATCTTGACAGGCTGGTTCACACAAACACATACACATGCATGGTAGTTAGTATATACAGCGTGTAATTTCTGTGCTAGATAAATGCGGCACAGTCATTTAATGCGAAATATTCCCCACCACAAAACACACATTTGTGTATTTTTACAACTGCTTTGGAGGACTGTAAAACATATTACAGCCATTATCAAGCATCCTGAAAGTGTGAAACAATCACATTAACTATTAACATTGTGGCATGCATACTCTGTCTTGTATGGGAAACTGCTCAGTAATTAGCACTCAATGAAGAGTAAATCATGTTTTTCTTGATTCTTTGAATGAATTTTACTACAATAATGGTTATAGACAATTTCTTCATACAATTTTAACAAACATTTACCAAAAACTTCCACAGACACGTGGCAAAATAAAATTATAATTTAAAGAGTTAAAAGTTTTTTCTAGACGTAATATTAGAGGCAAAAGCAACATGTCTGGTTGGTAGTTATTCTGAAAATATCTGAACGCCATACACACCTAGCAAACAAACAGTGTGTATATTGCAAACAGGGTTAACACGACAGGTGCCTAGTATCAAACATGCTTCATTCAATGCTTCAGTGTTAAATGCTGTTGTAGATTTATACATTGTATTAAAATAAGGTTTTATGTGTGTATATCTATTAGCACAGCATGAGGGTGGAGGTGGAAATTATGAAGGAACATATCACACACAGAATTACCAGGTCTAGGAATGTATTCTTAGCAGAAACCTTACTGCACAAGACAAGGCCTGACACCGCCTGGGACACACTCTAGACCAGTGCTTCTCAACTCCAGACCTCTGATTTAATGACTGAACCATTGAAACCAGCAAAAATGCCCTTGATTAGTTAAATCAGGTGTTTGAGTTCCTGGTTACAACAAAACGCTTCTGGCAAGTGGATTCCAAGGACTGGAGTTGAAAACACTGCTCTAGACCACTGGAAAAAGGATAAGCCTTCATGGGCTGAATGACCTGTTTCTTGTTTAAGTAATCATGCCCTCACATTGTCCTTTATTAATATGTCACATATTATGACAAAGAAAAATGGTGCAAACCAACTGATGAAGGGAGAGAAGAATGGCAATGGGCACATGACACAGGTTTACTTCCTTTCATCCGAATCCCAAATTCGATACGGCAACTTACGGCGTCTCTATGCTTTTTCTGAAGTGCGTTATTGACAGAGGAGGATCTGGAGGAGGAGAAAAGAGAGAGAAATGAGAAAGACAAATCATAACAGCAAATCACAACACACAACACAATCAGACACAGTTTTATGTCTTTTTGCATACATGGTACCGGCTAAATGTATCAACAAAACCATATGGATCAACTGCTCCGTGCTGCACTTAATCAATTAAAACGGGGGTAAGGAAGAGGCTAAAACATGACTAGGTTTGAATTGGTCTTACAAATACAATTGCCCATATAATATTGATGAACTGGTACATATTCAGCAATAAAACCATAAAACAATGTATGCCAACTACAAATTCACATAATTATCACCTCAAGTGAATTCTGAAAGCTGGGTTTCAGATGTTGCACCTCAAAGCTGGAACAAATCAGCAAAATACATAAACTTGACAAATTCATTTCAATGGTTAATTTGAAACATGTAATTTATAACTCACTGAGAGAAGTATGCTTCTGCTTTTTAACCTCAAGTCTATCTAAGTACTGTTGTACTTTCAACTTGACTGTCTGTCTTGTTTGGTAACTCTGTGTTTCATGTCAGGTTCCCTTTGCAAAATAAATTTTGATCTCAATGGGGTATTCCTGGTCAAATAAAGGCAACAATTAAATAAAAAAATAATGGAGAAGAGAAAAAACAGGAAGAGAAGAGGGCAAGTGGCATGGGCATGGTTTGCGGGAAGGAAGCAGGGCAATCCGTGGACCATGCCTACTGGTCAGCACACCTGGACTACGTTGTGAATTAGTCCAGGCTTTTAACATGTGTGCTCTTTCCGCAGTAGGTGGCTGAGACCCGGGGAACCGCCATTCGAAAGAGCTGCACTTGTGAGAGCTGTGTGCGTCAGAGCTGCAAACGAAGCCGTAAAGCTAGCATTCGGGATTTGGTTTACTTTGTTTTCATTGTTTCAGTCTGTTATTTCTACCCCGACCCCATAAGGGTGAAGGAAGAAGGTTTGTTTACAAAATACCGGCTCTCTCACTCTCTCTCCTCCCCGGTCCGATGAAGTAAATAAAAAGCCGTTGCAATCCGGCATTTCCATATCTCCCTGAGTCCAGCTGGCCTATCCTCTCAGGGGCGTGTCATGGAGAGTGACCACATCCTTACCAGGAGGAGGTGACTGCAGGCCTCATCACCAGCCAAGCAGGTTAACATCCTATTAGTTTATAAGTTTAATAAGTTTATTATTATTAGAGGAATAACATCTTCTGGACTAAACAGGAAAGCCATTATTTAAGATGGAGTGCAAATGTACGTATAATTTCCATCTCTCACTCAGTACAGTTGCATACATGACTTCATCCATCTGCTTGTGTTTAACCAACACAAAAACAATTTGAATATCGGTACGCTTGGACGCAAACAACAGACTCTACTGAACTGCTCACGTGGTTCCCACAATCATCTGCTTTCGTTTGCATAGTCATACAATCTTTTAATTGTTTTGTATAATTTTTCATAAATTTGGCACCCAAGATGGGGTTGAATATTGCCACCCTAATTTTGAAGGTCTAATTATCTGCAACCACAGCTGCGTTCATGCCCAAAGACCTCCCTGCCGATTCGGGAGAGCTCCCCTCCGGATCACGTGGTGTCGTCAGCTGAGTCCCTAGACAGCAACCAAGCTTGCACAGAGTGGAGTAGAAGGAAGACCTTTCATAAGTGGACCTGACATGCGGTCTATGGGCACCCAATTGGGCTGTCTATGGGCATTGTCCTATGGAGCCACTGGCCACAGTTGGCACTGGCACGGTCTGGATTCCATCTTTATATCGCAGCATGGTGCCTTAACTGAATTAGCCAGCTAGCAGGCCCCTATAATCACTATCAATATAAACTCTACCTTTTGAGCTAAGCTTGAAGACCATTAATGCTGAGCGGTGTACGAAAAATGCACCGTTTTATTTAATAGCATGTTGTGACAGTCCGTTTAAATTGTGCTGAAATTATCTTCGAAAGCAAGTAATGGTGTGTAATCACGTCGGTTAACCTCAGCGACGGTAATTCTGTCTCGACGAGATTACTGTCTCGTTCGGGCCTGTGAAACCATCCTGTTTGACAAACCTGCTGCCAGGCCCAGTCATCTCTATTATCTCATTTAAACCTGTGACCTGCACAGAATTACCCCCCGCTGTTCCTCAGCATTAACACGGTCCCTGCAGCTACTGAGAAAAACCGGCTTCGGGAATTATTATTCAAAATGGCTGACCGCGGTGTGAGTGGTGCAATTATGTCATTAGTATGTTACAGGGAGCTCTACTCCACCATAACACATCATTGCACACATATTCCGTTTGAAGATAGAAGTTCAAACAGGTACAGCTATTACTTTTATTATATTGCTAGATTTGCTAAAACAACCAAAGTCATGTCCACGGTATTTGTTTTCACGTCCATTTCCAAAGCCTATATTTCATTTCTTTCTTTAGTGAGAACATCAGCAGCAAATAATTTAGGAAGGGAATGAACGGTCTTGAATATTTTCTGAAATGTAAGCCTAATCTAGAGGCGTATACACATCATTCGAACCCTAAAATGAACCCTCCTGAATCCTGAGTCTCATGACCTTGGTATTTTCTTTAGGTCCTGGTCTAATCTTCTTGTTCTTTGCCTGACCTGGAAATCGATCCAGGTCCGCCATCTTCAAGGAAATCCCAACCCGTTAAATGTTCCGAGCTAGAAGCCAACGTTAGGAGACTGTGGAAGTATTTTTTTGGAAAGCGTGACGTATAATTGATGGACCTGCGAATCCACCAACTGCCACGCTTATGCCACATCTGTAACTGACGTGACGTGGCTTCGAACTGACGTTTGAAGGAGCAAAAACATTCCATCCTTTTCTCGCTTTTGTGCCTGCTCCGATACGTGTAGCGAGGAGCAAGAGACGGACCAAGGACAGGAAGATGGAGGTGAAAAATAAGCGATTGGAAAGAGCCCCTAGTTACACTCCCGGTGACACAGGTGAAAGGCGAGCGGTGGCATTTATAAAGTACCCAGCAGGTGAAGCTATCTCTGGGGACGAAGGTATGAGAGAAAGGCCTTACAGGCCCCCTATCACAGCGGGGCTCCGCGAGCGGTGGAGGATAGGCCCTATCACAGCAGGGCCTATGGGCGGTGGAGGATAGGCCCTATCACAGCGGGGCCTATGGGTGGTGGAGAATAGGCCCTATCACAGCGGGGCCTATGGGTGGTGGAGAATAGCCCCTATCACAGCGGGGCCTATGGGTGGTGGAGAATAGGCCCTATCACAGCGGGGCCTATGGGTGGTGGAGAATAGCCCCTATCACAGCAGGGCCTATGGGCGGTGGAGGATAGGCCCTATCACAGCGGGGCCTATGGGTGGTGGAGAATAGGCCCTATCACAGCGGGGCCTATGGGCGGTGGAGGATAGGCCCTATCACAGCGGGGCCTATGGGTGGTGGAGAATAGGCCCTATCACAGCGGGGCCTATGGGCGGTGGAGGATAGGCCCTATCACAGCGGGGCCTATGGGTGGTGGAGAATAGCCCCTATCACAGCAGGGCCTATGGGCGGTGGAGGATAGGCCCTATCACAGCGGGGCCTATGGGTGGTGGAGAATAGGCCCTATCACAGCGGGGCCTATGGGCGGTGGAGGATAGGCCCTATCACAGCGGGGCCTATGGGTGGTGGAGAATAGGCCCTATCACAGCGGGGCCTATGGGCGGTGGAGGATAGGCCCTATCACAGCGGGGCCTATGGGTGGTGGAGGATAGGCCCTATCACAGCGGGGCCTATGGGCGGTGGAGGATAGGCCCTATCACAGCGGGGCCTATGGGCGGTGGAGGATAGGCCCTATCACAGCGGGGCCTATGGGCGGTGGAGGATAGGCCCTACCACAGCGGGGCCTATGGGTGGTGGAGAATAGGCCCTATCACAGCGGGGCCTATGGGCGGTGGAGGATAGGCCCTATCACAGCGGGGCCTATGGGTGGTGGAGAATAGGCCCTATCACAGCGGGGCCTATGGGCGGTGGAGGATAGGCCCTATCACAGCGGGGCCTATGGGCGGTGGAGAATAGGCCCCTATCACAGCGGGGCCTATGGGCGGTGGAGGATAGGCCCTATCACAGCGGGGCCTATGGGCGGTGGAGGATAGGCCCCTATCACAGCGGGGATCCGCGGGCGGTGGAGGATAGGCCCTATCACAGCGGGGCCTATGGGCGGTGGAGAATAGGCCCTATCACAGCGGGGCCTATGGGTGGTGGAGGATAGGCCCTATCACAGCGGGGCCTATGGGTGGTGGAGGATAGGCCCCTATCACAGCGGGGCCTATGGGCGGTGGAGAATAGGCCCCTATCACAGCGGGGCCTATGGGCGGTGGAGGATAGGCCCTATCACAGCGGGGCCTATGGGCGGTGGAGGATAGGCCCCTATCACAGCGGGGATCCGCGGGCGGTGGAGGATAGGCCCTATCACAGCGGGGCCTATGGGCGGTGGAGAATAGGCCCTATCACAGCGGGGCCTATGGGTGGTGGAGGATAGGCCCTATCACAGCGGGGCCTATGGGCGGTGGAGGATAGGCCCTATCACAGCGGGGCCTATGGGCGGTGGAGGATAGGCCCCTATCACAGCGGGGCCTATGGGCGGTGGAGGATAGGCCCTATCACAGCGGGGCCTATGGGCAGTGGAGGATAGGCCCTATCACAGCGGGGCCTATGGGTGGTGGAGAATAGGCCCTATCACAGCGGGGCCTATGGGCGGTGGAGGATAGGCCCTATCACAGCGGGGCCTATGGGCGGTGGAGGATAGGCCCTATCACAGCGGGGCCTATGGGCGGTGGAGAATAGGCCCCTATCACAGCGGGGCCTATGGGCGGTGGAGGATAGGCCCTATCACAGCGGGGCCTATGGGCGGTGGAGGATAGGCCCCTATCACAGCGGGGATCCGCGGGCGGTGGAGGATAGGCCCTATCACAGCGGGGCTCTGTGGGCGGTGGAGGATAGGCCCTATCACAGCGGGGCCTATGGTTGGTGGAGGATAGGCCCCTATCACAGCGGGGATCCGCGGGCGGTGGAGGATAGGCCCCTATCACAGCGGGGCTCTGTGGGCGGTGGAGGATAGGCCCTATCACAGCGGGGCTCCACGGGCGGTGGAGGATAGGCCCTATCACAGCAGGGCTCTGTGGGCGGTGGAGGATAGGCCCTATCACAGCAGGGCTCTGTGGGCGGTGGAGGATAGGCCCTATCACAGCGGGGCCTATGGTTGGTGGAGGATAGGCCCCTATCACAGCGGGGCCTATGGGCGGTGGAGGATAGGCCCTATCACAGCGGGGCTCTGTGGGCGGTGGAGGATAGGCCCTATCACAGCGGGGCTCTGTGGGCGGTGGAGGATAGGCCCCTATCACAGCGGGGCTCCGCGGGCGGTGGAGGATAGGCCCCTATCACAGCGGGGCTCCGCGGGGGCTCACCTCTCTTCCTCTTGAGCTTGCGGCGGCGCTGCTTGTTGACGAAGCAGGCAGCCAGCGTGCTGAAGAGGACGGCCGCCGCCAGGAAGCAGATGGTGGCCACGATGCCCGCCACCACCGGCCGCGCCAGGCCCTCGTCCGCCATCTCTGGGGCAGAGAACAAATCTGGAGAGGGACAGGAAACAGGGCGTCAGGGAAGAATGCCTGAATGATGGGACTCCTTTTTAAAGAATCCTGTGCTGACTGTGAACAAATCTTCTTTCAAATGAACAATTTTTCCCTTTTTTTGCTAAATATTAGTATAGAAGACTTTGTCCACTTGATTACATTATTACTAAATTTAGTCATACGCATATGGTGTCCTGTATTATCATTATTATTGTGATTATTATTAAGAATCACAATAATAATAACAACAACAACTGCCATTTGTATAGCACTTTTGTATAGAGTGAGAAAGTGACAATGATTCTTTGCCAATGAAACTGGAGTTGGAGAAGGTGACAATGATTTTTTGCCAATTAAACTGGGGGATGATTACAGGTTGAGAGAGCCAGGTTATCCAGGACACCAGGGAACCCCCTAATCCTTGTCATGAATGGGGTGGCCTGTAGCGTAGTGGTTAAGGAAATGACTGGGACACGCAAGGTCAGTGGTTCTAATCCCAGTGTAGCCACAATAAGATCCGCACAGCCGTTGGGCTCTTGAGCAAGGCCCTTAACCCTGCATTGCTCCAGGGGAGGATTGTCTCCTGCTTAGTCTAATCAACTGTACATCGCTCTGGATAAGAGCGTCTGCCAAATGCCAATAATGTAATAAATGCCATGGAACCTCTAATGACCACGGTGAGTCAGGCCCTCAGTTTAATGTCTCATCATTACATTACATTACATTACATTATTGGCATTTGGCAGACGCTCTTATCCAGAGCGATGTACAGACTCATCATCAGATGGCATCTCCTACAGCACAGTGTCCCCATGGCAACACTGGGGCATTGGGGTTTATTTGACGAGAAGGAAGACAGCACCCTACTGGCCCACCAACACCACTTCCAACTACAACTTGGCTTTAATAAGAGGTCTCCCATCCATGTATTAACCAGGCCCACACCTGCTAGGCTTCAGCCATTCTGCAGGAGCAGGGTGCCTGGTGGCACTGTATCACAACTGGTTGCTGGAATACATGTTTTATTCACGAAAATGAAACAAAAAGAACAACTGGCTCCACCGCCTCAAATTCATTTTCTTTTGAAGCATTAAAAGCATACTTCAATAACAACACAGGCTGCTACAAGAAGGGAGAACACACTGTGCTGAAGATTTATTCATTTACGTAACGCCTTTAAATGTAAATAAATGTATGGCCAGCAGGAGGCAGCAGAGAACTGAATAAAAAATCTGTAATTGCCTTTGCTGCAGAGATATACATACTAAAGTAAATTGTTCTCCATGCCTTATTTTTAGCAATTGCACTGCAGAACAATAGCGCAGAATTGCTGCATTTAAGGTGCCATTGTCTCTCCCAAAGAAAAGGCACACGGTGTACTGTCCAGCGTTAAAGAAGTTTAGCTCAGCTTTGGTTCAACACTGTGCGTTTTGCTGTGCGTGCGCTGTCAGTATCAGTTTTAATCGCTCATTGTCCTTTTAAACAGCAGGACCTTGAATCCCGGATTTCAGACTCACCTGTACTCGACACACCCACGATGTTACTGTTCTCACTGACCACGTTCTCCATGACCGCCGTCACCCGAAACTCGTACCACGAATCCTGCAAAAAAACCAACCGGGTCAGGGGGAGACGTGTCACAGACTCACACCCCATTCATCATGCAGAGCGATTAACCTTCCAGCTCGCAGAAAGCCAGGATCGTATCTGATAGAATCTCTTCGTTTTTTCACACACATAAGTAAGAATGCAGTATCTTGAGAGCAATGTATTGTATTGTTATGTAGTTTCCTATAATTGGAATGGAGGGAGGGAAAAGATAAGTCTTACTAATATACTGATGTAATTTCACTACATGGTATTCTATTTAGCAGGACAGGTCGGATGAGGTGAAGTACACATAGGATTGATTGCACATTTCATTACATTATATTTGGCAGACGCTTCTATCCAAAGCGCTGTACATAAAGAGTGTAAACCAAGGTCAGAGGACAAACTACACAACAGGTCGGGGGAGGAACAATCCACACAGGATTGATTGTACTTTAAGGCCATGGACATAAGTCTAGTATACAAGGTAGATAGGCCAGGTCTGCAAGTAATAAGTTCTGGAACTACAGTACCAAGACAAATACAATTTGAGCAGTCTGAGATTAAGTATTTTGGTAACGGGGAAACCATTACAAAAACAGAACCAAAAAAACATTTATTTTTATTTAAAACATTTTTTGGGGGGGTCTCGTAGATACTTCAGTATTGTGCCAATTTTGCCATAATCACCACTTTGAGCCAGGCCAATCTCACACTGTTTTCATAACCTGGGCTGAGTAGGGCTTATCCATAATTTGTATGTTGACTCTCACGATGCCTCTTCCAGTCAGTTACTAACCAAATTCCTCCCCATTTCTTTTGCTATTTGCGGGTTAGGCACTTTGTAAAGCAATCTTTTTGCACAATTTGACACACTACAGCACACTTTTCATGAGTCTATAGCACAAATCATAGTTTGTTCATCTTTCCGCAGAGAATACCTCCTCTCAGCATCTTAAGGAGGTATGGAGTTTGGAAACAAGTTAGGGAACATCAGATGAGCTTTGGGAGAAAGGCTGAAGTAATCCTGCTCTATTAATGGCAGGTAAAAAAATGATTGCACCGTCATAACTGCATTGTAGTACTTTGTACTACAACAACTGTCACAACTGTCATATTATGTAACTGACACCCAAACCAGGATTGAATATCTGTTTGCAATGACAACTGTGAGGGTGATTGTGCACAACCTTTATACTGCATATAAAGGATTATACATGCTTAAAATGTGGAATAGCTCCAACACCAACACAGCAAACCAATATTCCTACTCTTACGACACACCCGTGAATCATCCACTGCAAAGTGTAGATGACTGAAGGAAACCATTTATAGTGAACGTCCTGTTCAATAGACGCAACATTTGAATCGAACAAAACATTCTGTCTGTTAAATAAGCCCAGTGCCGAATGCCGCGTTCACTGTTTTACAGACAATAGGTAAAGTGACAAGGCGAGACAAAGCTGAATTGCTGTTCTCATCATCAAAACAATCTTATATTCCCATGTTTCATTTTCATCCAAACAAAGATAGCATTTCAATTGTACAAAATGTCAATTGTCCTCTTCATTCTTCTGTATCCGGGAAATAAGCGAAGTCTTTTGATGGCGGGTGAAAGTGACAGGAAAGAAAAAGAAACCTGCCTTGCGGAAGGGGCCATGGGCTTCTAGAATATTCTACATGACACGCATTTGAAGTGTCACTTCACATCAGACCACGTTCATCACATTATATATGGCATAAGTACAGTTCAATGCAATAGTGTCAGGACAGTTTTTCTGGTTTGGTTGTTTTTCCTTTGCACAAATCAAATTTTTATTGGAAATCAAACAATGTCTATGAGGCAAATTTCAGAATGTCTCCATTATTAATTACTTTTGCTTAACATATATTGAACGGTATTACAACAATGCCATTCATTGAGTTAAGTCCCCATATTCCAAGTCAGCATAAGTGTTGTGAGAGATACTAGCAGTGTTCGATGACTACACTGAGTATGTGACCCATGGACATCAATAAGGCTCATGGTGTGATCCTATGAGACGCTCTGCCAAGCTTTTACCACAACTTGTTTGCCAGAGCTTTGGCCTTCAGGTTCCTTTTGTGCGTAGAACATCATGTTCAATGGGGTTTAAATTTGGTGACTGAATGGGCCTTGTCAAACCACCCTTTCTTCCTGATAAACTCCTGGTTAAGTTTGTTGTATGTTTCAGGCCGTTGTCTTGCTGCTTGGTGAACGTCCGTCCAATGGGTTTGGTGGCATTTCT
Organism: Conger conger; assembly: GCF_963514075.1. NCBI lineage: Eukaryota > Metazoa > Chordata > Actinopteri > Anguilliformes > Congridae > Conger > Conger conger. The sequence continues at coordinate 40,882,554 of NC_083772.1, read as the reverse complement.
CTGGACACTAGTGGACAACGTGCTTCAGTAGACTGCAGCTGCCATTGCATTGCTGTCACTGCTCACATCACCAATAAATGGTAATTGGTAAATGGTTGGAATTTATATAGCGCCATTATCCAAAGCGCTGTACAACTGATCCGGAGCTTTTGGGGGTTGGGTATCTTGCTCAGGGACACTTCGACACACCCAGGGAGGGATCGAACCAGTGACCCTCTGATTGCTTTTACCGCCTGAGCCAATGTTGCCCCATAAAGACCACTGTGATTGACATTACAGCTGCTGGATATTTCGGTGGTAAAGCCGAACACAGATACATAAGAGACTTATATATGCTTTTATTACCCTCAGGTGTCAATAACTCTTATCAGTGTCTATTACTACTACTGAGACGTTTATCTGTACAGTAGGTTAACTACACTAGTAAACAATAGTTAATGTGTTTGTTAATTAACTATTAACGTATAATCCTATGATTTGCTAATGTAAAAATATTCAGGTAACTAATACAACCGTTAGTAGTCAACAAATACATGAACAAATGAGAAGTTAATTTTATGCTTTATGAATGCATTTGTACTGTATGTCAACAAATTCATGTTAACAACTACAGTAGTTCATCTATTGCCATTGGTGTAAAGGGTGACCAGTTTATCTGTGTCTGTTTATCACAGTTTATCTTTGTCTTAAGTGTCCCTGAAACTTGTTTCCTCATCTCATCAGGCTCATTTGCTGTATTTCTTTTTTTTTGGCACTGATGAGAGATTTACATCTGGAAGTGCATCCTCTATAATCTGCTTCTCTGGGCTTCCGACACTCAGTGTCCTGCTGCAGACACTGGGGACCGTTAGTAATTACCAGAACTGACAATTGAAGATTTTCCTTCACAGCTCTTATAATCACACTGTCATCACTTTCTGATGGCTTCTGCAGATGGCCTGATTGCTGGTGCTTCCTTAACCAGTAGTCGGTTTCTTTAGGACGTTCCATAGGCTACTGTGGCCTTTGGACTACACAAACGTTCTGCGATAGCTCGAATCGATGCCTTACTCTACTACTGATGACTTACAGTCCTTTCATCCTCACCACAGCTTTTCATAGATTGCTGTGCTCAGTTCTCCCTCCTCTGCAGTATCCATGTCTTGTCTCAGTTAGTTCATGAAGTAGACTCAACAAACACATTCAAGCCCTGTCACTCAAAGCTTTGCATTTATAAATAGAGTAATACAGTGAGTGTGTGGAATTTGTTCCTATATGTATGCAGATTTGTAATAGGGGGACTTGAGTCATTGAATGCGATGATTGTAATACAGTTCAATATCTGTTGAACTATATTACACACAAACACATGAAACAAAAACAGACACTGCAAATTTTGACTCAGTCATTGTTTGTTTCTGAAAAACAAATTTGATTATTACAGAGGAAAAACAAACCAACAGTCCAAATATTTTTGCATTTAACTTCATGTCATTTGCTGGGCTACGGGGCTTGGCAACCCAACAGGGGTCAGCAACCCTGGTCCTGGAATAGCCGCAGGTGTGCTGGTTTTTATTTTCATCTTAAAATCACAACTGATTCAGACCCAAGAAACAAGATGATGTGAGTTTACTGCTTTCATTGATCAATTCAGTGCTGAGTAACAATGAAGGCCAGCACGCCCTGCGGCTCTCCAGGACCAGGAGTGAGGACCCCAGCACACCCTGCGGCTCTCCAGGACCAGGAGTGAGGACCCCAGCACACCCTGCGGCTCTCCAGGACCAGGGTTGCCAATGCCTGGGCTAGGTGTTCAGGCTGACCACTTCACCTTTACCTGGACAAGGTCTTTGACCAGCAGCTCAGTCTCTCCAGCTGGGATTGCATCATCCAAGACATCCCACCTCTCCCCCAGGCGGAACTCCATGATGTAATGGTTGATCGGTGACGTGTGATTGGCTGGAGGGAGCCATGTCAGCAGAACTCCCTGTTGCGTCCGATTGGCTGTGAGGCACCTTGGTGGGGTAAGTAGCACCAGTGTTTCAGGGGTACTTATCGGGAAAACTGCGGGCGACAGAGAAACCACACGCTTACAAACCGGAATCTGTCGGAGACACAAGGTTAACATGCAACACAAGCCACACTTTATGTAACCGGACATTATACTTTTGATCATCATATACATTAAAAACCAGGGACCAATCATCACAATTAAATTAAAATTGGCTTGTACATAGACTAAAAACACAGGTGATCTTTTATGGTGAACACACAACAATGTGACAAGTATTTAAACGTAATACATAAGAAGGAAGACACACACCCCATCTTTACTGAGGTTCTGACCGTCGAAGAATACAAATGAAAATCTCTAAGCTCTAATTATTTATTATTGTATCAAGAAAACCAAACCAAACGAGACCTTCGATTTATAAGGTTCAAACAGACATTTAGATGTTTATAGGGCAATTTCACAGGATTTTGATACATTTTGTACATTCAGAGTACTTTTAGGGTGTCTGTCATTTTGATCTATGAACAACTACCCTGCATTTCAGTTTTGTGAAAAGATGTGAAATCTTTGAAGCCCATTATCTCAAAACTACACAGACAGAACCTTCTAATTCCAAGGTCACGCAATGCTTCGACAATGTATGCCCTCGTCAGGGTTCTCAGAGTAGCTATCACCAAAAAAGGCGAATGTTGAGCAAACATAGGCGCAGGGTTGACTGAACGGAGGCGTTCAGAGACAGACGCGGGGGGAAGGCGAAGGCAGAGAAGCGCACCCACCTAGCGTGTTCACAGTGACGACCTCGCTGAAGGGGCCCGTGCCCAGCTTGTTCTGAGCCAGGACGCTGAACTGGTACGCCGTCTCGGGCTCCAGACCCTGCACCTGCAGCCAGTTCCTCGCCCCGGGCACGGCCACCGAGCGCCAGTCGTGCGGCCCGAACTGCGCCCGCTTCACCCTGTGAGGCCCGGGACACCCCCGCCGGATCACGTCATCATGTCGGGGACCGGAGCGACAGTCTTCACCGCTATTGACTTACACTTTATTAGGCACTTATTACACTTATTGGTCTTTTGCTGCTGTAGCCTATCCACTTAGAGGACTACTACTCCTGGACTACCTCACGAATCAGTCCGAGGACCACGCCTACCGGTTAAGCAGGCAAACTCCTCGACTACGTTACTAATCAGTCCAGGAATTTGCCTACTTAAGCAGTAGGTGTGGTCCGCAGATTGCCCTGCTTCAAAGTGCCACAGTATTATAGAACATCAAGTTTGGGAGCTGCAAAAACGATGCCAATTGTTCATTATTTTTCAGCGACGGTGGAGTGTTTCAGAAGTTTCCGTGACTTTTCAGCAACATTCCAGGTAGAAAATATTTTCAAGCGTTTTCATTTTCAAGCATTTAAAGTTTGTCGAAACCCTGGGAAACATCATCAACTCAAAAGTTTTGGCAACGCCCGATGTTCCAAGACCAGCATACAGGCACCCTTCTGCGTACCGAGAGAGACTTATCACGTCTTCCAAAGCATTGGCGTGCGAAAAATAAAAAGACATGCAGACAGGAAACAGTTTCTCACCGCAAATACGTTCGCCGCATTCCGAGCAGACCTGGAAGGAACTCTGCCACAGGACCCGGCACCTTAGCATTCAAAGCGAGCGACCTGCACTTTCAAACGCTGACGGGGAACGCGGTGAATTCCTGATACCATTTCACAGAGAAGGAGCGCAAGGCATCCCATCTGTTACACCTCCGCCGGAGTAATAATACGATTTATATTCCCATATTCATCGCCGCCGTCCCCCGCCCACGCGCTCATGCATTATTAAACGGGGCGACCGTTGACTTTGCGCGCGAGAGCCGCGCGCGGACAAATAAGTGCCACGCGTCCCGTTTATATACTGCGTGTCGCGGGGCGATTTATGTTTGCTATTACGCCGCGATGAAGTCAGCGGCGAGAAATGAGTTATGGCCGCCGGCCGCGTACTTCCAGCTAATGCTTCAGCCTTATCTGCGCCCGCCGCGGCCTTTTCCGACAAGCAATGGGTCCTAGATGGTAATCAAAGGGCCATTTTACATTACGGAGCGATCCCGCTACGTGTAAACACGGATACCGCGTAGCGCGTGATGAAGGGCGGTTAGACTGCGGCGGGAGACGCTTATGAGAGGCTTCCGAGGAAGGAGAACGCTATTTCATACGCCTTTCCGTTCGTCATATTTCACGCGCACATCAAATAAATAATTCATGCGAAATAAATACAGAGAATGTCTGAATGACTGAACGACCTGAACAATAGGCTAAGGGGACTCTGAAGTGATATTCGATGCTATGCAGTAAACTCAAACTTGTGTGAGGCAGCACGATATTTTATATATTGTTTAGTTCCCCGCACTCACGTACTGAGGCTGATTTTCAATAAATAACTTGTAATGTATATATTCATATTAGATGTAGCTACACATTAATTTATACACTTACTGCATAAACTAAAGTGGAGTCACTATTCAGTCACATTGCCTTCAGATTATTCAAAACATCAATTTATTAAAACAGACATATTGTAATTATGAAAAATAGAAACAAATACTGAATATATTAAAAAGTGGCCTACTGAATGGTTGTGCATTCCTTTAGAAAATCTTACAAAGGAGCTGTGTAGCACATGATGACATCGCAGACACAAAGTGTTTCCAACCAATCAATATTTAATAACGGAATTCGACCACCTGTGGTCTTAAAGAAAACTCAAGATAGGTAAGATTTCTATGTGTTTTCATGGATGAAGATTGAATACAATGTTTGTACGTTGGTCTGCTATTCACCAAATGAAACTTTGATTAACTGAATTTTTCTCTACCTATGTTTTTTGAAACCACAGATGACTCCATACTGTTGGCCTGTACTGGCAGTACATAAGTTCTGTAAAGCTGATGAAAGGCACTTATTAATGCAGCCCAATGCTATATTTGTTATTTACTGTAGAGTGTGTATTACAAATGATTTATTACTCAATGCTCAGGGAAGGCTAATTGTAAAACGAGACGGATAGGCACACAAAGGGAGGAACAACTGCAGCAAATCAGAGAGCTTACTGTCACTGTACTCTATAGAATACATCAAAACCCCCACGTGCGAACGCATTTCTTATGCTTTCTGAATACTCTTTGACAACCAAGGCATTACAGTCAAGAATACATCGTAACTAACTGCAGTCCCTGGCTGGCAGTAATGAATTCCATCTCTGATGTGGGTTGTTTTTGTATAGAAATGCATTTAGAGAGTTAATGATGAATAAGTTAAATGCTGAAAGGCCAGATGAAGACTATATAGGAGTGTAGACGTCAACCAAACAGCAGTGCTATTTTGAGTGACAAGGTGAAATACGCTGGAAAGGACAGTAAGCCCTACACTTTGTAGCAATCACGAACGGTGAGAGACAACGGTGCTGTGAGACTCCCGTGTTTCATGAAGTTTGAAAGAGACATTTAAAGGAAAGGTCCTTGTTAGAAATGTCCAAGATATTGGACAAGATGTTAAACTGATGTGCTAACAGTCAAGGCAGCCCTGGCTATATGCAAAAACGTTTAATTCGGTTTTCAGACACAATGTCATGATATTTCAGCACAGTCAACATTTATTTTTCATTATGGTTTAATGCTTATCTGTATTTGAAACAACATCTGCACCCCCCCGACACACACACACACACACACACACACACACACACACACATATGCACACCCACCCCATTAAAATAATTGCTTTCATAATTATTGTGTTTCAAATTTATTTTGAATATACTTCAAATATCAAGAGGCAATTTTTGTTTCCTGTTCTACCAATCTTCTCATAAAAACATCTGGCCAATCCCCTGGAGTTCTTTTATTCACATGCCATTTCCTGTTCTAACACACAGCATGGGGTGTCTGCTTGCGTCCTGTGTGGTCATTTTCAGTCTGGCGGCAGACTCCGCCCACTCCTCCACATCGCAGTCGGCTCCAATCAGAAAGAGGCAAATGTGTGTCATCACCAGCACCTCTGAGTCTTTGTCACTGCACCTGTTCCCCCGACGATGAATAACCACACACACACACACACACACACACACACACACACACAGCACACACGCACACACACAGCACACACACACGCACACAGGCCCACACAGCACACACATGCACACTCTCACACACACACAGCACTCACACAAACGCACGCACGCGCACACACCCACACACACACACTCACACACATACACACGCACGCACGCACACACACACTCTCACACACACAAGCATACTCACACACACACACACTCACACACGCGCACACACACGCACGCACACACAGCACACACACACACACGCACACACAGCACACACACACGGACACAGGCACACACAGCACACACACGCACACTCTCACACACACACAGCACTCACACACATGCATGCACGCACACACACGCACACACATACACACGCACGCACGCACACACACACTCTCACACACACACAAGCATACTCACACACAGCACACACACTCTCTCTCACACACACACACACAGAGGCACACTCACACTCACACAAAGCACACTCACACACTCTCTCACACACAGACACAAACACACTCTCTCTCTCACACACACACACACACACACACACACACACACACTCTCTCTCTCACACACACACACTCTCACACACAGCACTCACACAAACCACAAACACACACACACAGCACACAGCAACAGTAACATCTATAAACTCCCAGTAATTAACTGCTTGGAAAGACAGAGAAATCCTTTTTGTGTCCTAATGAGAATGTCACATCCAATCAGCTTCGATATAGGCCTTTTTTTAAATGAAGTTACAAATGAGTACTTGTGACTTAAAGGTCATGCCCAGCAGGGAAGATTATTTTATCAAAAGCCACTTGGAGAATGAATCATTCAGAAATGAGGTGACTCACATCAGTACATGCAGTTAACCTGACATCCGGAGGTTTGAACAAAAAGTGAGATCAGACAATTAAGCCTATCAAATTCAGATATACAATGTATTGGCAATCAACCCACCATTCAAATATACAACAGTCTGGTCACTAAGTTACTATGCCTCCTGGTAGGTGACATCAGATCACTTTTATAACAATTACTGTAATACTGTGAAAACAAATGAAAATATAATTACTTTCATAGAGACATACAGGGCTCATCATGTGCTTTGGTTTCTATAACCATTCAAAACACAGTGAAATCTTAGTCATGTTTCTGATTTATTACCAATTACGGTATACACTGCATTCTACAAGCTGGCTTGTTTTAGTTCATCACTAGCTTTATAATATTGCATACACAATGCAATCATATCATTCCACTGAAGAGGCTATGTAGAACACCCTGTAATAGGTTGAATTTCACCAAACACGTCAGCTCCAAATAAACCCTGATTTAAAGAAATGTGTTGATATGCATAGCTCCCTCGCCCATCTCCCATGAATAAAAAACCTGGTCAGGATCGTATAGGGGAGAAACAGGGGCATACACGTGACAGTGGGATTCCGTGGGATGGAATTTGTTAGAGCTCTAAGGCTCTACGGATTCACAATTGTAGCTCCTGGCGAATTGATAAGAGAGAAGATAGAGGGAGGGGGAGAAGGGTGAATTTCAGCCAATCCGCTGCAGTACTTCCCACCATTTTCCTTGTTATAGGCCCACTCGCTTGCTTATAAAATGCTAAATGCTAATGGCTTAAAATGAGCAAAAAGACGAAGATATGGTACAGTGGTATTATAGCATTTTATACCACGGTCTGGGTCAATACTTGGTTCTGATTGGATGCTAGGTGGTACAGCATAATCCTTCAGGGTTTGGCAGGTAGTCCAGGTCAGGCCTAATCACCGTTCTAAATTCATACCCTGGCGAACCGATCTATGTAACCATAGCAACATATTGAAACTGTAACAAGCCTGGTAATTTAAAATAAATTTGTAACTAAATTATAGGCTACCACTGTAAGAAAGTAACTTCAAAACAATGGATAGTTTTCACATTCATTTTAACTTATTTGAAGAATATCATAATTTTGAAGGATGGGATGTGGCAGAGAATAAAGAAATTGATACTGTCTGTTCTGGCTCCACGGTGGTGGAACGAACTCCCCGTTGAGGTCAGAACTGAAGAATCTCTCCCCACCTTCAAGCGCAAGCTGAAGACACATCTCTTCAAGCAGCACCTCTCCCCATCCCTCCCTACCTCCCTGTGAACCTTAATTGTTGTCTCTGTGACTTGCTTTGTGTATCAGTATTTTTAGTTAGCTAGGTAAGCAGTGTTTGGATAGTGAACTTTTGCTCTGTTGTTTGTTTCTTTGTAAAAAAGACCTCTAGGGTCTTTCAGCGAACTTATCCCTGGTTATGGGTATGCACTTTGTTGTACGTCGCTCTGGATATGAGCGTCTGCCAAATGCCAATAATGTAATGCAATGTAATGTAATGTAATGAGAAGATAAGAGAAAAAATGAACGGAAACCGGGACAGGAAATTGACATCCGAAGACCTTCAAGAAGGATGAGATAAATACCAAAAAGTCAACAAAATGGGAAGTTAAAACACTTAAAGTCTTCATCATAAACAAATAAACACTGATTTTGAGAATAACTCTGCGGATATGCTGAATGAGACCTTGCTTGAGTTTTATGCCTCGGTCCAGTCCACTAAGCCAGGGGGTGAGTACAGTGTGGCTACCCTGATGAGGACTGGGATCAACCGGCATCTTACAAAATTCAATATCATAAATGATAAAGCATTCCAGTCCAGCACTGCCCTTTTTAAGGCCATCCTGAAACGCTACCGGAAAAGTGTCCATCATCCTCGTATAATGGAGGCGGACCTTGTGAAAATCCGAAATTTGGCTGCACTGTCTCTCGATAGAGGCATGGTGAGAAAGGTCTCATCTGATGTACAGCTTTGCTTTGCACGGCAGGGCAGAGAAGGCAACCGAGACCTAACGCAACCATCTTGTTCTTCTGCACGACCATGACGGGGTCGAGTACGTCAGCCTGGCGCACAATCCTCAGACAAAAAATAACCTAGACCAGAACAGAACCGATAAAGAGAGCCTATGAGGTTTCATGTTTGCCTTGCCAAACCTGGGGGACCCCCTGTATCCAGTCTCAAGTTTAAAGAAGCATGTCTCAAAGGTTTCCAGATGACGCCAAAGCCTTCCATCTCCATACAAAGCACATACCGGAGTCCAAATGCCGCTCAAGGGTGGAAGACCCAAGGTGTAATGGGAGCCAATTACCTGGGGAACATGCTGAACTATAAGTGAAGAGGTAGTAAGATATTTAGGCTTCACCGTCAAAGCTGACAGGCCGTAACTATCGTCTCTCTACCCTACTTCTCCCCAAATTAATTAGCGATAACTTCATTTCTTATTTCCAGGTGGACGGTCCCTCCAGGATCTATACGAACCACAGCCTACAGAGAACTGCTGCGGGCCAGCTCTCCAACGTGGGGCTGGAAAGTCGCCAAATAATGTCGGTGACAGGACAAAGATGTGAGAAAAAAGTTTCTTTTGAGGGCAAAAAAATATTAACGACCCTGGCTTATATTTTCATCTTTGGTGAAAGACCATGGTATAAGAGGAATAATCCACTCTGAGTTTTTACATTTCTCAGGCTTTACAGTGAATGGCTACAGTTAAACAAAAATCCGGTATAGGAGTTTCCCGCCTTCAGACAAGCTATTTTTAAAGGTCTTTCACGGCCTGAGAAATACTTATTTTACTCGGTGATGTATGTTCCCTTTCTCCTGACCTCTCCATCACCGCAGAGGTCAACAAGAGTCAAAGGAAGAAAAAGGTCCCAGCCTGACATTCCTATTTGAGCGAGGAAAGACTGATACAAATATCAAACCTCCCGGCCCCTCGGGCGCACTCCGATCCGCTCGACGAATCCCAGCTGTGAGATACCCTCATGAAGTATTCAGCTGCCCAATTTGTTCTCACTCTGTGCCCTTCTAACACACTGCCGGGCAGACATGAATGTTGCAGTGGAGGAAACGATTGCTGCTTCGAGAGGACACTTTGACCTTTGACCTCCTCAGTAAAGTGCGGAGTAAGTGCAGAAGCTTTGAGGCTTGACTGTGTCAGCGAGAGGGGAAAACTTGGCTTTGGTAGTCCAGCAAATGCCACTCCCAACAGACACATATACACACACACACACACCTACAAAAACACCCACGCCCACCCCCACACGCATACACACACGCAAAGGCACACACACACATCCATCCACACCCACACACACACACACACACACACACACAAATCAATCAATCATGTCCTCATCTTCAACCCAATCAACACTGACCTACAATCAGCTCCTAATAACACATTAGGAGAAAAATTTTAATAATTGCCTACAAAGTCGATTTACTCAAGTTGAAATGGGGCGGCCTGTAGCGTAGTGGTTAAGGTAAATGACTGGGACACGGAAGGTCAGTGGTTCTAATCCTGGTGTAGCCACTATAAGATCCGCACAGCCGTTGGGCCCTTGAGCAAGGCCCTTAACCCTGCACTGCCCCAGGGGAGGATTGTCTCCTGCTTAGTCTAATCAACTGTACGTCGCTCTGGAGCGTCTGCCAAATGCCAATAATGTAATGTAATGTAATGAGATGAAAAAATTTGTTGCTAATGGTTAACTAATTATATGTTATCCTATGGTTTGCTAATGTATAAATATTCATGTAACTAGTACATTAGTTAGTAGGGTAAATACATGAACAAAAGAAAACATTGACTAATGTTGTTGTTAACAACTACATTAGTTAATGCCAATTCATGTACCTTATTGTAGTATGACCAAGTCTTCTTTTGAACAGCTGTTTGGAGCTTGTTTCTAAATACAGAGGTTTGTGTTTGGAGTCTGTCACCATGGATGCTATGGATGAACGATGACTGAACAGTATACATGCGTGACATGCTAGCCTCATACAGCAATACATACTCTAATTTTCTTCTAATTAAAGCCACGTCAAACGCCACAATGGGAGTAATAATTTTTATACATCCTGTTGTTTTCAATTTTATAGAGCCCAAAAAAAAAACCTTCTGAAATTACAATATGGCCGATGTCAACTGTTGCTTAAAAAGAAATTCAATTCTCTTTCTGCCGGAAGCAATAGCCGACTGATAACTGTGTCTTTTATGGCACGTGAGGAGGGGGCTTGACCTAGCCTTTAAGTCATGAGCGTGTGTTATGATTTTGAATGGGGGCAGAGCTTGGGAAGTGCAAGCTAATTATACACAATGGCACAACATTTTCTCATTGTAAAAAGGTTCTTCATACACACAGTGATGCAGAACAATCCCCCTGTCAGGCGTATTGCTATGATAATGTAATAATGTTTGATAATGCCACTCCAGGAATATTTTCATACACATCTCTGTAATGGCCCAGAAGTGTTGAGGCGGACAGTAGGCCTTTATCTGAACGACTGCGACCCTGTACAGGCATAGCAAATGAAAAATCTTGGGGCACCTTCACATGGTTAAAATCCAAGAACCCTAATTCAGTACATTTTCTATAACAAAGTACTATAAAATTTGTACACAGTCCACATAGTGTGTGGCACATTTTAAGGGAATGAAAGTAGCCACTGTGGAACGATTAAGGCATTTATTATATATTCTGTATGCTATTATGCTGTAATGTGATACACATCTCGTATTTATTTTTTGCAATAACAATACCTTGTATAAAAGGTCATATAATGAACAGAGTGCCAGATAAAAACATACATTTCCAGAATGTTGGGAATGATTCTGCTTAGATTTATATTTGGTTGTGAGACAATTTGACAATTTTATTTTATTGGTTGTGAGAACATTCCCCTTTGATAATTTTATTTCTCAAAGTTCTGCCAGTCACCAAAAAAACGTTGCGGGCATGTTGATTGGAAACATTTCCGAATGGCTTATATTTAGACATAAACCACCCCAAATGCAGTGTAAGAATCTTTTCAATTAAAGTATTGAAAGTGTAACAATTTTAACATACCTGATAAAACTGGCATGAATCACCATACAAAATTCATCCTTTATTTTAACTTTGAAAAACATTCTAAGGCTACAATTTTCCTAAAGACCGAAGGAGAATTTTCCAAGGACATCCAGGAAAAAGGAGCGATGAGCATGCAGGGAGAGTCTTCTTTTTTTTCCCCTTCACAACCAGCTTATTGTTGAGAAAGTTAGAAAGAATCTTGTCAGAATCCACGCTGACGGTACATTCAATTAGCAGTGACTAAATTTTGCACAAGGACGCCAGAAGCCAGAACAGATTCTTGCTAGCACATTTTACGAAATCCACACCCACCCCAAAAACCTCCCCCTCCCACTCCCACCGATGCCCCAGGCTAACAGAAACAGGTACACAATTAGGAAAGAAGAGGAAAAGCGAAGCATGCTGGGGTGACTCACACGGGGCCGTACCAGACTGAAAACGTCTGCTCGAATCCGCCGTCGTATCCCGGCTCCCACGAGACGTTGGCGGTGGTGGTGGAGACGGAGACGTGGATGTTGTTGGGGGCGTGTGGGCTTGTGCCTGTCGGAGAGAGGGGCTGGTTCAGGGATAGAGCTCATGTAGCCTCAACGTCTCACAGAACACTGCAAAAGATATCTGTCTTAACAAGCGTTTTTAGTCTTAGAATAATAATAAATAATAAGACTTAAGACTTTTCTTTCTCTCAAGTAGAAAATGTTAGTTTGTATTAAGTTATTGTTTGCTTGAGAAGTGAATGTTCCTATTTCATTGGCAAATCTTGAATCTTGAATCTTGAGTCAAAACTGTTTTACCTCATTGGCAATAACTGTACTTATTTAGCAAAAACGTAAAAGGTCTCAATACATTTGTTATTTATTACATTTCTATACTATTATTGTTATTTTTCGGTCTTTGCAGTGAAGGGGTGATTCTTTTAAACGACACAATTAAAAACGATTAATCAAACAGCCCTCGCCCTCGACCTCCGCAGCGCAACGCGGGGGCCGCTCGATCAGCGTCCCCGGGTGATGGATGCGCGTGGCGTGTGCTGGACGGGGGGGGACGGGGGGGTGGACAGGGGGTGGACGGGGGGTGGACGGGGGGGCGTACCGATGACCAGGAGGCGCGTGCTGGCAGTGATGCTGGTGACCACGTTGGTGGCGACGCACTCCCACTCCCCGTGGTCCTCCTTGCTGAGGGCGGTGAACTGCAGGCTCCCGCTCGGCAGGACGTTGTGCTGGCTTCGGCTGGGCTTCCCCACCTGGGTCAGGGGCGAGGGGGCAGGCGGGTGGGTACCACGCGCGCTCCGGACCGCGGGGGAAACGGCCGGCCGCTGGACCGGAGCGGGCCGCCTCGCGTTTCATCGCTCATTTTTAGCCCCCTGATAACGCCCTTCAGATCTGCTTTGAAATGCAGTTCCCCACAACTAACCGTAGAAGGGGTACCATGAATTGCAAAAAAGATAACAAGATTAAAGGTACAATAGGTAATTTTGGACTTCTAACGGTAAAGAGAGAAATTGCCAACACTGTTTATCCCACCCCTTCTCTGTGAATGCGCTGAAGTTGAAACGCCATTGGCTTTGGCAGTTGAAACCCATTTTCAACCAATGAGCTTGAATTATATTGTACAGCTATCGATGTTTTGGTACAAAGGGCCGGCCCGCCAACTGCATATTATGAAACCCGAATTTAAGGACTATAAACACAGGCAGAGGGTGAGTCAACATGTCACGGAGCCTTTTTCAATGATAAGAAGGGATTTACAATGATCTTACCCATTGTACCTTTAACTAATTAACTAATTAATTCTCCAAGGGGTAGTAGAATTTTCAAAAAATTGTAAGTGATTAAATGTATAGGGGTACTAAGAATTGGGAAAAAATGGGTAGTCTAGTATGACAGGGCTGAACAGCCAACATTCTTCATTAAACTTTCAACAGTATCCTAAACCTTCAGGACCTATCCTGACATTGTTAGCTACATCAGAGCTATACTACTGCCCCCGGTGGTGGAGATGGGTGTCTTGCAGATGGAGAGATGAGGTGCGTTAACACGGATCTCGTTCGGGGAGCCTACTTTTCTCCACACGATGGTTGGGATTTCGGGGTCTCCGGACGCAGCGCAGGGGATCACCAGCTCCCTCCCGGCCTCCTGCCGGTACTCTCCCCCAGGACGGACGTTGAAATAGGGGGGATCCTGAGGGGTCATCAGAAGTAGAGATGTGGTCACCATTACGGAGATGTCACGGCTGCAAATCCCTGAAGGAGCTGGACCGTTTTTACACGGCGGCCATTTTAAATTAGTTCTAATTAACTCGAACCCACCACAAGAAGTTATAAAATAAAGACCATTCTCTGAACGTCCACTACTAATTCTACAGCCGAAGGGAGCCAAGTCTAAACTGCAAAGAGTTACAAGCTTGGCTTAAATGTTAAGTTTTCCCTCCATATTAACACAAACTGGATGCTGGATTAACATATATTTAGGGTATGAACCAGACCTGGGTAAAGTACATAATTGTTCCTGGATATAAACAATTTTCTAGGCTTTACTGAGCTTGTCTGGCGTATTGAAATACTCTCACAAAGTGCAAACTGGTCCTCTTGGTTGGCTCAATTGCTCCAGGCAAGGCAATCAAACACACAAAAGTATTTGAATCCAAAACAATTACATATTTGACCCACGTCTGGTATAAACCCATGATGCTCTTTGTTGTATTGTCCCAAGAACTGGCTGAGGCATAGACTCGAAGGTCATCAAGTCAAGGGTTCCTACTGAGGCTCAAATCAGTAGATGCCCTTGATCAAAGTAGACACCAGATCATCAAACTGGAGACCAGGGATCATCAAGTCTGTCCCTCGAATCCAAATCTTGCCCTGCTTCTCTTTTCTCCTGGGTAATTAGTGCTACTGGTTGGCCAGACTCTCTCCCAGGTAAAGGAAGGGTGGAAAACCAGCAGTTCTGTGTGAGGTGCAGATCCCTGATCTAGGCCCTCCCAGGTCCGACAAAGAGGCAGAACAGAAGCGAAGGTAAACCCCAGACCCGGCTGTACCTTTAGCACCAGGGTGGCTGGGGGTGACTGCCCCATGGTGCCCAGGATGTTGTAAGGCACACAGGTGTAGGTGCCGAGGGAGTCCTCCGTCACCTCCTCCACTCGAATGCTCCCGTCCTCCTGCTGGCTCCAGCCCGGGTACTGTGGGGGTGGGCGGGGGAGACTTCACTTAAAGGTCCCGTATTGAGGAAAATTACTATTTCCCTCGCTATATCGATTATAAAGGAGTTGAAGGTGCTATAAAAAATGTTGTGAAAGTATGAAAACGCACAGCTCCCAAATAAATCCGCACAATCTGTATGAAGAAGATGCGCATTTAAACGGGTCGTTTGGACTTCCCTGAAGTGGTGACATCACGACTTTACGCTTGTTAGCTTCAGCGTGGCCCACAAAAATGCCAGCCAATCAGAACAGAGGTTCATTCATATCAATGAGCCTTAAAGACACAGTCACTAAAATAACCTGCTCTTGGTAAAGCTCATGATAGACGCAGGAGAATGGACATGAACTGTTTTTGCTATTAAAACAACACAAACGTCTTCATATGGATTTCAGGACCTAAAATAAAACACTGGAAAGGTGTAAAATATGGGACCTTTAGCATAACATACAGAGGTGAACAGGCTGTTCAGCCCAATGATACTCTGCATTTTCATTACATTACATCACATCTTATCCAGAGTGACGTACAGTTGATTAGACTAAGCAGGAGACAATCCTCCCCTGGAGCAATGCAGGGTTAAGGGCCTTGCTCAAGGGCCCAACGGCTGTGCGGATCTTATTGTGGCGACACCACTTGCGTGTCCCACTCATGTACCTTAACTACTACGCCACAGGCCATCCCCGTAGTGTTGTGGGTCCTTCCAGTAGAGTGTATCTAACGCTTAGTTTACTTTATTTTGTTGAATGTAACAGTGCAATTACTCCTAAAGTAAGAGGGAGGAGAAGGCCTGGGAGGAACTTGAAACCTCGAGCCACAAAAAAAGCCCTATAAAATTTGCCCTTTCCAACAGAGTGATTTGCTCAACAGGTTGGATAATCATACCCGACTGTCTTGCAGTCACACTTGAAAGCTATATGAAAACATTGGAGGTTTTAGGACATTAGATGACTAAAAATATCATAACATAAATGGAAAAAAATTCAAATGTATGCAAATATAGAAGAAATCTCCCAGGCTGTAGAAGTCACATTCCGTGTTTTTCCCTAATTAGTGTTTTCTGTTCCAGGTCACATACTTCCACGTCATTGTCTGTTCTGTAGTTCTCACCTCATTCAAATCTCACCTGCGTTGCATTACCATTGTCACACCCCGTGCTGCGTTCTATCTTGCGGTGTCGGTTTCATGTTATGTTGTGTCCTAACACCACTCCATTCATTCATTTCACCTGTTTGCAATTCCCTCACCTCCATTCTCACACCTGATTGTAATGTAAATGTAAATGTGATTGTCATTTCAGTTTAGTTCACCTGCATATATATACTTGTATGTCCGCTCCATTGCTTTGCTAGATTGTTATGTGTTACACGCATTCTCTCAAGCGGTTTCCTGATCGTCTGCTCTGTGTATCAACCTATTTCTGGATGAGGAGACTTCTGATTTCTGAACGCCGATTCTGTCCCTTAAACCCCTTGGATTGCTACTCTGTGTACGGACCCTTCGCCCGTGACCGCAACCACGCAATTGCCAACCTCCACCGTTATTGTTTGCCAGCGATTGAACTCTTGCCACATACAGATTGCCTTTGGAAGGTGATATATATCGGTTTGATATATCTGATTGTGTAAGCTGTGGAGAACATAGTAATCATGAACAACACTTTATCTGCAATTTACTATCTTAAAAGATGTTAATTTCAGCAACTGTTAAAACCAACACATATTTCTCACACTAAAGAGATGTAATCTCAATATGACTTCCAGAATAAGTAAGTACTGTATTTCTAAGGGTAAGGATAAGTACCATTCATGCTCTGTTAGAATCGCAACTAATATACTACTAGTATAGGGATAATATTTAATTAAGAAAATAAATTAATATTCCCTCTGGCGGACTGACCTTCTCGACTCTAAGCGGGTATCCATCTTTCTCCCATTTGACCAACGTCACCGGTGGATTGGCGTCTGCTGGGCAGCGTATGAATCCTGGCAGTTTTCTCGGGACGTAGATGACAGGTGGCATGTTCACAACTCTGGCAGGATCTGAAGGAAAAATGGTAGTTCAAACACAGCAAGAAACAAGCAGGAAAAATGTTCAATGTAACGTGTTTTAACATTGGTCAGAGCATACGGGGAAAAACTGTCAGTCTTAAGACGGAACAAGGAAACAGAAAATTGTCAAAACGCTAAATCGCGCAAACAGGAAGATGTAACATCAGTGAAAATGTGGGAGAGAGCAACCATAGATAATAAATATGTTTCAAAATCGTACAAAAAATCTGTGAGACACATTTACAAGTGAGTGTCCCCGCAACAATGAAGGGAAGCACAAATCCAACAAAACATGTCAGGTGTAGCACGGCAAGCGTGTGCAGTAACTCGGCCTAAAAAATTTAGCTGACACAAGCGCTCGCCGGAGTTGCCCACGAAATGCCTTTCAGATTAAATAGACCTGGAAGGGTTTGCTTTTGTTGCTGCATTTGTGCGTGTGCACTGTGCAAGCATGAAATCTCCTCTGAAATCAGCGTCGGGACCGTCCGCCGGAGAAAGGACGGCTTCCGATCGCAGAATAAAGCGTAGGAGACGAGACAGGTTTACAGGGACGTCAGTCCGCGGAGAGCCGATCCAGAACTGCGGTTACGCATGCGATTTGGATCACATCGATCTACTTGTATGACACGATTCGCTTGATTAAAGCTATGAAAGACAGCCTAATCCCCAGGTCTAATTAAAGACCCAGCTCGCCGTTGCCAAGAGCCTTTCTGGAAACGTGTGAAAAAAATCTAATTATACTTATGTTAATTATGAACTTTTAAATTTGCACTACTCCCTGAGCTTTTGCTGACCCACTTAAATATTCACACTCACACCGCGGCGGAGAGGCGAGCTTATCCCAGAAAAGTAACTGACGAGCCGCATTCAAAATAGCATACGGGCTACCGGCTAGGTCACATTTCTTCTTTTTACAATTTTTACTATTACTATTCACACTAAGTGCCTTGAACAGCCGTTATACGTAGAAGTGATGCAATCCAAGCCTAGGCCACGCCCCGACATGGCACCGCTCTGTTTAAAGAAGGACGAGAAGCGGAAGACACCCGCAGGAGCAATCCGTCAAGGCCTCCTCGACACTCCCAAATCGAAACATAATTAGTAAGCGGGGCGGAAAGGACTGACTTCAGCAGAAGGACGGCGGGAGCGAAGCGTTAACGACTTTGTGCGGAGCGCGGCGGTATTTAGTGTGGAGTCTTGGCAGGTAGGCGCACTCCACGGTGAAGTGTGGGCACGGTCGCTCTCCTGAATCTCCTCATTATTACCGAGCGAACGCCGCCCGGCTACATTTCCCTTTGATTAGTTTCGTCTCCAGCCCCGGCCTTCTGATCTGAGAACAAACCCGTCTGTTTAACCCTTTGAAGAGTACTGTAGGTTATTTTGGAATGTTTTTTTTTTCTTCTTCAAATCATTAGTCAGTGTTTTAGAACTCCATTGCCTCCAATTCCCAGCAGCGATTATTACATCAGCGTTATAATGTTCAGTTAAGAACATTCTAATCAAATAATTTGTGATCTTACACTTAAAATGGTTTAGTCATTCCGAGAGCAAAAATGTGCCAACAGCTAATGAATATTGTCCCAAGTTTTCATGAGAAAGACAATTGTTTTACAACTTAAAAAATTACGATTTCAAAGCAGCAATACATCAATGAGTAGTCTGAATTATCACTCACTAGACATTGTTCTACAAATGTATTCATATCCATAACAACAATGAATTGTTATATACTGTAATATATATGGTAAGTTTCTTGTGTACGAATATAAATCTCTCATATTTGGTTTTCATTTTTTATCCCATGCATCCCACGTTTCCACAAAAGTGTACCCTGATATGCTCAGAATTGTAGCATAGCGACAGTGCTGCTTTTGGGGGAGGGGGCTTTGGAGCATTAAGGGCAGAAGATCAAATCAAACCTGCATCCCTCTGCTTCACAGGCAAGTCGCCAAACAAGAGCTGCAAAATGACCAGAATCCTGCAGATATGCTGATCCAGAAGGCCTAATCTCAGGTCGCTTATATGCTAAAGGCTCTTCACAACTTAGTACAAGTCCAGGGAGACTCCATTTTATGGAGGTTGAACAATGAGGAGACAGGTCAGGTCTGGGAGGGGGTGTGGCTTATGGTAGCCTGGATACCACGTTTAATGTCAAACTGCCTGCACATTACAGCCGGGAACTCAGTCATCTCAACAAGTTCAAATCACTCAATCCAATTATCCGCAAACACTTTCAATTCTACTGCGACAGAAATGCATTTGAAGGTCGCATCCCGTTTAAGAAAAAGATAAATAGCTGTTGATTGGACGTACAATAATCGCAGCGCTTACTGAAGAAAGCGGCGTTAATTACGCGGCGTCTGACGAGAGGCTCCCTCGGATTTATGACAGGGAGACAAAAGGGACGGCGGGGAGCTCTGCCGCGGACGGCCGCCGGGCTCAAGGTCGCCGTTTCCATTCCGCGCAGCCGCTCCAGGGACAAAGGGCCATTCCAATCTGCAGCCCTGGAGCGGGGCACGGCGGGGTTAGCGGGAATACGCGGCTGCGGCTAATACCCCCCCCTCCCTCCCCCCCTCCGCGCCCCGGGACCAGAACCGGAATTGGCACAGAGACCGCGGTGACCGGGCCGGATTTGATGCCGGCTCCCGCTCTGAATACCGAAATGGGCTGTAATTGCACCCCAGTCTTTTCCTATACTTTGACCTTCGCCGTCTGTCCGCGCGGTATCAGAGAACGCGCAAAGCAAAGAGCGATGTTGTTCCATTTGGCAAAGCTAGCTGGCATGCGGGAGATTGCGGTTGTGAGATGGTGGAGCACGTTAAGACATTAAGACGACCGAATAATACTGGTTCCAGTTACTCTTTTAGCTGTATGCATTTTGCATTGAAGCACAGAAGCAGCAGTTGTTATTTAGGCAACACAAACAACACATTTCGCTTCATATTCATTATGCGCGAACTTACATTCTTAATTCGGCAAATAATTGAACCAATTATATAATTAAGATCTGAGGCTGGAATAAAAGTCAGCACACACACAGCCCTCCACGGCACTGAGTCTGAGACCGCTGCCCCTGCTTTAGAGGAAGCAGCAGGCCGACCGTCGCCATGCTAGGCTAGGTGTGCTAACAGCGCGCCCTTGACCAAGGCACGGGCCTCAGACCTGGAGTTCTTCCCCCCGGGGGCTGCCCACTGCTCCTAAGTAACTAGGATGGGTCAAATACAGAGGATACATTACCCCACTTGGTTCAGTAAATTATATAATAAAAGTATATAAAAGGGTGGCCTGTAGCGTAGAGGTTCAATCCCTGGTGTTGCCACAGAAAGATCCACGCAGCCGTTGGGCCCTTGAGCAAGGCCCTTAACCCTGCATTACTCCAGGGGAGGATTGTTTCCTGATGAGTCTAATCAACTGTATGTCGCTCTGGATAACAGCGTCTGCCAAATGCCAATAATGTAATGTAATGTAATGTAATGTAATGTATATCTTGAATGGAAATGAACGGAGCGCAGAGAAGTGTTTCTGCGGCGGGGGCACTCACATTGGACGGTCAGGTGTGCTGACGCGGTCGGGGCGTGGCCCAGGCTGTTGCTCGGGCTGCAGGTGTATCTCCCAGCATCCTCTGGTTTCACCCGGAAGATGATGAGGGTTCCATCGATCAGAATCCGCACTCTCAGCTTCAGGTCACTGCCGGGCAGAGAAACAGGGCGTATGTTAGCAACACGCACCGTAGATAAGGAAAAAAATGTATTTTAAAAGTTTGAAAGATAACCATATTCGAACGTGAATGCATGTAATATTTTCTTCTGCTTCATGAATGAACTTTATGGAACAAAGAGTGAACATGAACTATGAAGGATAAAACACAAAAACATTGTTGCAACAATTTTTCTATAAATCAGGTAATTGTTTACGTCATCATTTCATTAGACAACTGTGCCCCACTTAGTGCGTGAGTAACATAATCTAGACCTGCATTTGATCGACACAGACTGGACAGACCCAGGACACTGTACAGCCTTTACAGTATGAATACGCCTAGGGGACACTAGAGGGCAGTGTGTGGCTTGACAGCAGCATTCAGCCGACTGCCTTGGAGCAGGGGGAGTTTATACGAATATTATAAGGAGAAACTTCAGAAATGTTTTGCGGTTTGACAGATTTAATAAAATTTTCTCGGTACAACTTGGTGTCACCAATAGCCCACTGGTTTAGAATTAGCACATACTTAAGCTTCAATGGCACCGTGAAATTTCTAAGCAGTTTTATTCACAGAAGCATTTTATACTTTAGCTACAGGCTACATCCAATATTTTGCCTCCATATGCGCTTCCTTAACTGTACTCCACATGAGGCAGAATATGACTGACAGGGTGAACTCACCACCGCACAATGGCAGAGCTTTTTCTGCACAAAGCCAAAGTGAGGGCCCTTGACAGGAGAGAGTGACCCCAACGTCCAGTGTGATGGCGCTCAGCCTGTGTAGCCGAACTGCCCTTTCAGAAATAGTTGACCTGTGGAGAGATTAACTAGCCTGTCTCCAAATGCCACCCACCTTCCTGCACTGTCCTTTCAAAATGGCTGTCACTGACCAAGAGAGCGGGGAGGAAAAAGGGCCCGTCTATCAGACTGTGGGGGCTCTAGCCAATCAGCCGATCAGCATTAGCAAAGTTGGTGAAGTCACAATCACCATGTTGTAAGATGCTCCCATTTGGGGAAGGCACCAGCGTGTACCAGCATGTACAGCTGTGTGAAAGCAACCAAGTCTAAACGTTTAATATTGAATTAAATGAGCAACAGCAGTTAACGCACACACATGTAGGCACACACACACACACACACACACACAGCACACGCATACTGTAATACTGTTCAAAATACTATTACTTCAGAGACCTGCAACATTTCAGAGAGAAACCATTTAAGATAAACGTAAAACTAATTTCAGAGATAAATGGATAAATGGAATTCTATTTTGGCTCCCTCGCTATGTTCCGAGACGTGTTTACTTTTCGACGCTCACAATATTTGACACATTCGAGTCAAGTGAGCACTAATTGTGGAAATTATTGAACTGCAGCCAGTTGTGATTACTGGCAGGATGTGTGCTCGTTGTATCACTTTCATTATTGGCTTGTTCTTCATCCCCTTCAAGATGGCACTTTAATAAGAGAATTAATTTATGCAGTGACACTTAGCTTCAACAACCATAAAAACAATCTATATCTGCACTGCCGTTCATCCGCCCTCATTATGAACATTTAACGCATTTATCTCAATTGGAACATACCCTTACATAATTCAGTATGAATTAAAATATAGAAAACAATTCATTTCAATAATATCCACTTTAACTTTGACTTTGACTCCATTCAAACCAATTCGCCCCATGTCAATTAATCGCTAAGCGTAACTAATTCTACATCGACTGTAACCTGTATAAATCATTAACCTTGACAATGTTAACTAATGGCATAAGTAGCAATCCACACAATTATTGCCAGGGAGTCATAAAAGTTTAGACTGAGTGCTCTCAACTTATAAAATGCACATAAACTTTTCTACTGTGGGTGAAAGGAATATTTGCATTCACTTTCGCCTAATTTACCCTTCCGAGTATCAATTATTTGTGTAAACATTAGAAAGCTAATATAAAAGGATTGGGTTCTGCCTGAGGAGTGAAACAGTGACCTTCCTCCTGCAATATCATGTTAAATAATCAAACAAATGGAAAACAGCAGAGCCTGACAGGTCCCAATGGGCCAGCCTCTGTTCGAATGTGACTGCAGACACACAGTGAAGCTACAGTTAATGACACTGTCACATACATGTGTAAAGACAGAATATTTTATTCTGAGTGAATTAAAATGTGAGCTGTAACTGAATTGGGTGGGGGGGGGCTGAATATGCAGTCCTGCCCGTTTCTAGTTGTTTCAATGGAGCCATACAGTACATGGGAGCTTATACATCTCCTCTGCATTGGGATATAACAGGCAGTGTTTTTATTACACCAGGCCCGTGGCTTATTCCGAAGGTGTGCTTGTTTCTACGTAACAAACTGCATTATCAAAGGTATAGATTGTTGGTCAATTTCAATCTGCAAAGTTTTAGCTCCAGGAATTTACATCATGTTTTTCTAAAACATACACCTTGAGTATCTTTAATGTTAAATTAATCCACCTTCTCCCTATCCCAAGCACATTTTCTGACCTTTCATGGACCATTCAAAACAAGATGCTAGTTAAAGTAAGTATATTTCATGTTGTCAAGTATTAAATTGAATAAACGCCCAAACAAATCTAGCTCTGGATTCTTTAAAGGCTACAATAAAATAATCGACATTCTGTCTTTCTCAAATTGGTGATAGTTTTCTGGGTGCACTTGGAAGGTAAATCCAAATCCAGAATTTTGATATCCTGACGATAGATTTGGTTTTTCTATACATTTTTTACATTTCATTTAGTCAAGTGCAGGCAGTAACTAAAGTGTTTTAAACAGAAGGAAAGAATGGGGCCCCCAAAATATACACATTTTGGAAGGATGCTTTTGGTTTACATCATATCACTGTCTAAATGACTACACAATGCTTATACATATAGACACAGGGACCACTTCATAAGTGTAAAGGCTGTATGTAAACCTGTACACCAGCTTGTGAAGGCAAATATCTAATCAGGCAATCATGTTGCAGATGCTCAATATATAAAAGCATGCAGACATGGTCAAGAGGTTCAGTTGTTGTTCAGACCAAATATCAGAAGGGAGAAAAAATGTTATCTAAGTGACTTTAATGTGGAATGATTGTTGGTGCCAGATGAGGTTGTTTGAGCGTCACAGAAACTGCAGATCTCCTGGGATTTTCACACACAACAGACTCTAGAGTTTATAGAGAATGGCGGGAAAAACAAAAAAACATCCAGTGAGCAGCAGTTCAGTGGGTGAAATGAGAGAAGTCAGATGAGAACGGTCAGATTGGTTCAAGCTGACAGGAAGGCAACAGTAACTCAAGCACATATCCACAGTGGCATGCAGAAGAGCATCTCTGGACACACAACACATCAAATATTGAAGTGGATGGGCGAAAGCAGCAGAAGAGTCTTATCTACAAGCTTGCTAAATACCTAATAAAGTGGTCACTGGGTGTATATCTCATAGATTTCTTTGTCTGCTACGCACCTGTTTATACAAAAAATGCGTACGTGCTGTATCTTACTGCCCCTGTCCATGAAACTCATTTTCACATCACTATTTTTAGATTGCAATTATAATGTTCATTCAACAATGCTACCTGTATATGGCCCTTGCTGTTGTTAAATGATTTGCTTAATTGTCTGTTGTTGAATGATTTCATGCACGGTGAGTCAATCTGGAGAGGAATCTCAGCTGAAACAATCATGATAATGCTAATGCAAAGAAGATGGCAAAGAAGGAGAAAATAAAAACTAACGAATGTCAAACAAATATTGTTAAATGAGTCCAGCTTGGTCTATTTAGAAAAAAATAAATGGCAAACTAACATTTCATACACTCTCGGAAATAAAGGTACAAGAAGGGCCTAAAAAGGCACAAATGCTTGTTCAGCGCCCTATAGGTACATATAAATGTACCCCTAGGCCGCAATATATAATTAATTTGTACCTTTTTTGGGGGGGAAAAGCACTAATTTGTACCCAAAGTGAGCATTACGGTACTTTCAGGCTACATTTGGGAAATTTGATCCCCGAAGAACAGAAATGTTCCTCCACTGTGTCTCAATCTCAGAGAGTAATGAAAGCACTGGACTGGAGGAGCGGTACATGTACGCTCCATAAACAACAGGCAGACAGTGAGAGGTGGAGGGGAATGAAACGGTAGTGAACCCGATCATAACTTTACTTCTTGAAGTAGACATTATCTTCCTCCCAAAACCAGGTGTAGGTCAGGTTGCCGGGATATGCCTCTGCTTGACAGGTGAAGAGTGCATTCTGGGATATGTTTACGGTTATGTTTTCGGGCGGTGACACAATAAATGGTGGTCCTGTAAGGGGGTTGGGGCGGGGGGTGGGGGGGGGGGGGGGTGGGAGTTGGTAAGAGGAAGATAGACGCAAAAGGGTTTAGTTTCAGGGAAAAACACACTTTCACAAGTCTATAAAAAAATAGAGCTGAGTGACAACTTTTCATCGAGTACACACCCCCTTCGCCAACACTTCTATCAGCGAGCGAGGATGAGCGTGAATCAATAAACCCTACGGGGAATGAAAACTCTATTTCGGCTAGAATCAATTTAAAACAGAAATTTCCTGCGGAGAGAGAGCTAGGGCGTGAAGAGGGGCCGTTCAATAAAGCGGCGCAGAAGTGCGCGGGGCTGCGCGTTTACAACGCCATTCATTACCCGCACCCGGCCTCTCTGCATACGCAGGTAGCCCCGCTCCAAGCCTGCAGCACTCTGACTGTAACACTGTTATAATGATGGATAATGATGTCTGAATAGTGTCCGTTGTAATTCCCTCCGGCGCCTTTCTCCCGATTCTGCAAAGAAAACCAGCAGTATATTTGAACCGCTAAATTAAAAATGTGGAGGGAAAAATATATATTTCTGATGGCACAGCCACTTCATATATATTTAAATGTAAATACAGTCTAGACCTGCCAGGATTGTTAAAGGTGAATACCTGCTTTATGTTTCAAAACCACAACAGCGTTAACAATAGTGAGAAAAAGCAAACGAGTATAAAAATGATCCTTGACAATGACCACAACATTCCTACAACATCTACAGAACTGGTGCATCTCAAAAAATTTGAATATCATGGAAGTTTTGCTTCCATAATTTAATTCAAAAAGTGAAACTTTCATATATTCAAGATTCATTACACATAAAGTGAAATATTTCAAGCCTTTTTTTGTTTTAATCTTGATGATTATGGCTTACAGCTCATGAAAAAAACCTTTTTCAGAAGGTCGACATTTCTGTATTTTAAATCTTGACTGGTCTTATGTAATATTCGAAATTTTTTGAGATACTGGATTTTTGATTTTCATGAGCTGTAAGCCGTAATCATCAAGAAAAATGAACTTTTCCAAGAGATGCATCTGTATAATTCATTAGACTTAAAATATACAGGAGTGTCTTTGCTTTCTTCACAATAACAAGTGAATTAGGGAAGTCATATTTGGTGTTTGCTGAACTTGTCAAACAATGTTTATAAAGAAACAGGTTAAAGTAGGTTTATTTGTCGAGTTAAATCAGTAGAAAAAAATAAGAAAAAGTAGAAAAAAATGTGGGGTTAATCTAGACTGGCGTCTCAGTTAAATATGGTTTGAAATTGAATGGTCTTTTTCTCAGATCGCACAGGCTGGTTGGAGGCTTTAAACTAGGGTTGCCCAACCCTGTTCCTGGAGATCCTGTAGGTTTTCACTCCAGCCCTAACAAAGCACACCTCATTTAACAGCGAGAGATTTCGACAAGCGCCTAATTAGTATCAGGTGTGCCATATTTGTTCAACAGAAAACCTACCATACCTATAGGGTGATAGATCTCCAGGAACGTGATTGGGCAGCCCTGCCCTAAACCAATTAGATGACATCTCTTGAGTGATGCTAAAACAAGGAAAACCCCACCAACTGCACCCCTTCTTTGTGGGTGATTACTGTATGCTCTGCTGGTCTTCTGCTGGTCTTCTGCTGGTTAGACCTGGTTCAAAAAGCATTCATTTTGGATTCAAATACCGTTCTGCATTTGACTACACTTGCCTGGTGTACTGGAGCAATTGAAATGATCCAAAAATAGAGCACGGATAAGTATTAGAATCCAAAGCAAATACTATTTGAACCAGTGTCTGCTGCAGGCACTGTATGTGTCTGATGGTCAGCACCAGCACAGTAGAGGTTGTAGGTAACATCCAGACACTGGAAGCATTCAGCAGGTTCAGCAGGATGAGCTACTGAACAGCCCCATTATAACCTCTATATCCTCAGAAGACTGCCCTGTATTCATGAGTTAGGAAGCAGCCAGATGGCCCAGACCATAGCAGCCAATGCAGGCTGTCAGACATGACACACTGCACTGGGAGAGAATGTTAATGCCAAGGTGCCTAAGATGCAGAGAGAGGCCTCCTCTTCTGCAGGTGTGCTGCAAACCTGGGTCAGATACGTAATTCTTCTGGGTTCAAATACTTTTCCACGTGTATCGGAAGCCATAAAATACTATGAAAAATGTGCAAACCCTTCTGGTCCCCTTGTTTGGCTGCACCAGGCAAGATCAATAGAGCACAGAACGGTATTCGAATCCGAAACGATGATGTATTTGAGCCAGGTATGGCGTGTTGGCTTTGACTTTGGCCTGACCCAGCTGTCCTCCTTGCTGAAGGCAAGATGGGGGATCATCGCTACAGAGTTTAATCAAGCACCCGGGTCCCCCACGCCTTCGGCTAACAATGCATGAAATGGCAGTTCAATATGCAATCTGGGAGGGGGAGGATTGCAGGGATTGGGGTGTGTGTGTGTGAGTGCGAGTGCATGTGTGTGTGTTAGTGTGTGTGTATGTGCTTGAGTGTGTGTGTGTGTGTGTGTGTGTGTGTGTGTGTGTATGTGCGTGGGTGTGTGTCTGTGTGTGTGTGTGTGTCAGTGTGTGTGTGTGTGCGTGGGTGAGTGTGTGTTTGTGTGTGTGTGCATGTGTGTGTGCGTGTGTGTGTGAGCATGTGCATGTGAGTGCATGAATGTGTGTGTGTGTGTGTGTGTGAGTGCATGAGCGTGAGTGTGTGAGTGTGAGTGAGTGTGTGAGTGTGTGTGTTAGTGTGTGTGAATGAGTGTGTGTGTGTGTGTGTATGTATGTGTATGTGTGTATGCGTGCGTGTGTGTGTGTGTTGGGAAGGCATTCCATTGCTCAGAACGCTGAGGAGAGGGAGAGGGAGAGGGAGGGGGACAGATGGGGTGGAGGAGGGGTTGGCGGTGTCTGATCTCCACAGCTGTTAAGAAAAAAAAAAAGTATCCCATCAGCCCACTGAACTTACGCTACGCTCACTCACATAAACCCTTCCCATAGGCCCCACGTACAGGAAGAGGTATCGAGTACAAGCCCCTTATCTCATCTGAGCTCTTTATCAGGGGAAGGGACTGCACTGGAGGCTGGACTGATGTCAGTGCCTGCAGGCTGGGGGTTGGGGCACAGCTACAGGCACTGGTGGATGACGACATGCTGGAGTGGAGGGCAAGAGATGTCCCACCTCCACCTACTCAACTGACAAATGTAATGACCTAGAGAAAACATGAAGTACATTAGCTTCTTTCATTAATGCTGTTAGTTTATCTGCTACATGGTTTAACCCTGGGGTCGGCAACCCTGGTCCAGGAGAGCCGCAGGGTGTGCTTGTTTTCGTTGTTACTCAGCACTTCATTGATCAATGAAAGCAGTTAATTACACAGTTAATTCACCTCACCTTGTTCGTTGGGTCTGTATCAGTTGCTGATTTTAAGGTGAAAACTAAAACCAGCACAACCTGCGGCTCTCCAGGACTAGGGTTAAACCACTGGTGAATATGGCCAGGTATGTCAACATCTGACACTCTTTGTAATGGTTCCTATATACAAATAATTTCCTGGCTAGACCTGGGTCAAATACGTAATTGTTTTGGATTCAAATACTTTTCTGTGCATGTTTGTTCAATTGCCTGGTGCAATTGAGCCAACCTAGAGGACCAGAATGTGAGGTTTGCACTTTTTGAGAGTGTTGTATATGTTCCAACACCAGACAAGTTCAGTAAAGCATAGAAGAGTATTTGAATCCAAAATAATTACATATTTGACCCAGGCCTGCCGCTGACACGTTCCCTCTCATTAAAATAACGTACATTTGAGGCGGGGCGGGAGGGCAGGAAGGGGGAGGGGAGGGATTTGAGTAAAAACACGGACGGACTTTACCTTGAATGAGCAGGCGTGTTTGTGTGGACGGACGTTACCTTGAACGAGCAGGCGTGTTGTGTGGGCGGACGTTACCTTGAACGAGCAGGCGTGTTGTGTGGACGGCCTCTCCCTGGATGCTGTGGGCTCGGCAGGTGTACGCCCCCCGGTCCTCCCGGCGGACCGACCGCACCGTCACGCTTCCGTCGCTGACCTGTGAGCGGGGGAGAGGACCGGCGACATCACCCAGGAGGACCAAACCCGCGCCCGCTACAGTCTTTATGGATGTAGGACTTCTTCTGCATTACATTGTTATTGATATAGAATTGAAAGGCTGGAAGGAGTAATGCGTTTTCTGTGGAAAGAAAGGAGCTAACAGACCTGCATCAGGCGAGTGTATACATATCGGTTTTTGTAAGGGCATTGTGTGTTCGTGTATGTGGTTTTGTATGTGCTTGTGTATGCGGTTGTGTGTATGCTTGTGTATGTGGTTGTGTGTATGTTTGTGTATGCGGTTGTGTGTGTGTTTGTGTATGTGGTTGTGTGTATGCTTGTGTATGTGGTTGTGTGTATGCTTGTGTATGTGGTTGTGTGTGCGCTTGTGTATGTGTTTGTGTGTGTGCTTGTGTATGTGTTTGTGTGTGTTCACAAACCCTAAACATTGGGGAATGTTTGCAGCTTAGGCATACCTGCGAATGCCTGTGTAATAGCATATTTTCTCAAAATGTTTCTTTACATTTCCATGTCCAAGTCTAGGAGGTTTGTGCGAGACTGTTGGAAAATGTTTGTATAGAGCTGTTAAAATGCTTAAGCCTACGAAACCCTTATCTGAACCTCAGCCAATCAAACTCAAGGAGACAGTCCTATCCATCACAGCCAATCACAATCTAAAGGGCGGGGGAGGCGCTCACAACTGACACCTGGCAGAGCTCAAGAAGCACAAGGTCAGCTCGAGCGTCCATCTCACGAGCCCTTCACAATTTGGGCATATGGCCCGGGATCACACCTGTGAACCCAATCTGCCAATGCGCAGGGAGGCTCTGGAGCCTGCCAGGCCTTCCTCTCTCACGACCATCATTAATACTCCTCCAACGGCAAGTCTGGACGTCTCCGCTCTCCACGATAAAAACAAACGCGTGGACACATCACTCAGTTCACAATGTCCACCCATTTATTTCGCATTTTGAAATCATTCATCAACCATCATTGTCATCCTGGCCCGAATGAATCCCCCCTCCCTAGGAGAGGCTATTGGTGACTACCCAACTAACACACACTGTTCTCACAATGTTCTGTTGATGCTATAGCATTGTCATTACATGGCAGCAACATTGCAAGAACGTCTTGTGTTGGGTCACCCAACAGGGCTGCCAGCCCAGCCCAGAACCTGAAACCGTGAACAGAATGAGCTGCACAGCAGCCCCATAAAAACAAAGTACTTCCAAAAACAAAATAACTAATCGCAAGTGCAAGCCAGTCTCATTGTTGCAGTGCCCTCTGTCAGTTCTGGAGGTGCTCTCTTTGCAACGCAAAATCCAATTATGCTCCGGTCTGCAGGGTTACTGGCCACTGCACCCAAAAGGGCACGCGTCACCAGTCAGAACAAGCAGAACAAGGCACATGACAGCCCCATCAATACATGACCTCAACAGGGCCGCCTTCACCATTTCTCCAAAGACCGCACTGCTACGGCACGTGAAAAACCAAGCTCTCAAACCGAGCCTGTACCGAATGCGCCCCGTTCCAGACACCTCAGACACGAGCACGCGTTGTTGCGTCTCAGATTGATAGCTGTACGCCACGCCTTGCCACAGCCATTCCTGCAGGGAGTGTGCTGTAAGCACAGCGCTGAAAACAGCCGTAGTTAAAGTCTATTCACAAGCGGCGTTGTTTCTGCTAAGTCAGGAGCTGTTAGCATTCTCATTCTGCTCCATCTGAGAGCAGATTTTGACAGGTTTTTTTTTACTGCTATGGTTATTATTTTCTTTATCAGAGACAGAGTGGCATGTTGCAGGTCAGCAGGTTGGTTTATTCTCAACTTTTTATTTTGACCTCCTGCCAGAAGGAATATAGGCCACTGGCAGTAAACCATCACTCACTTAATGCCTTCTGTTACCGCCATTACAGCGCCACAAAGAAAGCAACGAATCACCACTGCACATAAAGGGCTCAAGACTTCTCTCCCGCAGCGTGACACCGTTATTAAATATGAAGCATCACTCCCCATGTATAAATCACTTAACGACCTCGCTCTGTACTCCCCCCACCACTATACTGAAAGACAGCATTTCAGGTAAGCAGCTCAAATGCTGGCTGGTTCATTATTTCTGTAAGAAAGAAAATCCCAGCTCTCAGGAAGGACAGAACAAAACGGTACTGAAATCCATTTTCAAGTTCACTGAGGTTTCTGAATCTCCTGTTGTACGATCCGTTGAACCCTATCAACTTTTCCCCCTCGTGGTTTAATTGTCGACGTCCCAAATTATTGTTGTGCTCTTATTTATATAATACAAAAAACAGTGATGCAATAAAACTGCAAAACGGCAATGCCATATTGTTAAAAAGAGTCTCAGAGAGGCTAGTGAGAAGTTAGCTCACTTTTATTGCACGTCCGGCCAACATGTTACTGGTTTGGTAGAAATATACATTTGTTTCGCAAATTATTTGATACAGACATATTTACGGAACCAAATATCCCACCTGGTTATGAAGCTACGACTGTTTTCTATCTAACATTGAAGTTTATTTAATAACCCTTTCAGCCATTTTAATATACTACACCTAAGCGACTGTAGCTAAGTGAATGTCGACTTGAACTACTTCTGATTGTTGCGTAAATGCATTGCTAGGTCATTTCAGTACCAAACTAATGTAAAACACGGTAAGCTTCTTGTACTGGGTTCCCTACCCTGCAAGGTATAATGTGTCATATTCAGGTGATGGACACTAATCTTTCACCACAGGGATGGGCTACATCACTGTAAAACTAAGTTTTTAGCTTATCCTGGGGGTATTTATCTGGCTGTTGTGCATACATTTCATAGGATATGTCAACATCAGAGGACAGTTATTTTTAGCGTCCGTGTGGGTTGACAAATCATTTAACAAAATCTTAGCTTGTCTGGCGTCTTGGGACCTATGAAATACTCTCCAAAAAGTGCAAACCCCGCCTTCTGGTCCTCTTGGTTGGCTCAATTGCACCAGGCTAGATCAATCGAAAACTAACAGAAAGGTATGAATGCAAAACAGTCACGTATTTGACCCAGGCCAGGCAATAGATTTGTCATACTTTGTATTTCTCTCGCAGATGCCAAAAGTAATCAGTGGCCATGTACTGAGACAGACACAGAAAAGCAAAGATAGTATATACTGTATGTCACACAGGGATAAGGAGGGGGAGAACATCACACCGGTGAATAATTCATACGTCCAGGCAAATTATGGAGACTGAGGACAGAGAGAATGGGATTTCAATAATAAATAATTCACCCGCCCATTCATATTATGCAAGTGGCTGAATAAAAAAAAAGGGGGGGGGGGATTTGACAGATAAATATTTAACCGATCCAGCATCCTCTCTGTGCTATAACTCACAACAGCCGGGACACAAAAATAAATAAATAAATCGGGTGACAGGATGCCCGTTCCCGTTTCATTTTATATTTAAAAATGATGTGACATTATGTTAAAATATTGATAAATACGTAAAATACACGTTTTTACGGCCATTCGATATCTACATACGGTTCAGGATCGGAGTGTTATGTTCCATTTGTAAGTGTGTGGTGAAATCATTAATGGCGGTGAGATGTGAGGTGCAGTATGTAGGATGGCAGACTGAAGCCCCAAACGAGACCCCCAGTGTAGTCAGGGTTCGACCCTCGGCCATGACGCCTCGTCTCCTTTCATCCCTTCTTTATCTGTTAACCCCAGAGCCCTTGCCTGTCAGGTTCTGTGTTTTTTCCCTGTCTGAGTTGTTAGCGTTTTCCATGTATTGTTACCCTCTATGCTTTCTGTAGTCTGTCTGTC
The DNA here is from genome assembly GCF_963514075.1 of Conger conger. Lineage (NCBI taxonomy): Eukaryota > Metazoa > Chordata > Actinopteri > Anguilliformes > Congridae > Conger > Conger conger. The sequence continues at coordinate 40,849,355 of NC_083772.1, read as the reverse complement.
TACCTGTTCATTAACTTAATTCATTCGTGACTCTCCTCAACAAAATAAAGACTCTGAACGAACCCTCTGCCTTCTGGATTACTGCGATTGGGTTCGCTTGTTCTATGGACCTGATATTGCCTTGAGTCTTCTTAAAAACGTGTGCTTGTGCACATACACACAAAGCACACCAAATAGTGTTTGTTACGGATTCAAATACTTTCTGCATTTGACCAAGCTTGCCTGGTGCATTGGAATAAGGGAAATTACGGCAAAAGTGTAAACCCTGCCCTGCTCCTCCTTGCAGGCTGAAATGCCCCAGGCAAAATCAATAGAGCACAGAAAAGTATTAGAATCCAAAACAAGTACTATTTTCATAAAACATAATGACACCATGATTACATTTCTCAAACAATTTTCCAAGCATGTTGTTGTGGTCCTATTTTTGTGCGTTGTTATTTGTTAGAGCGCTAATCCAAGCACAGATGCTACCTCAATCCCTGTCGTTACGGAATACTTTTAGAAACCCACCATGTTTATATTTGTGAAGATTACACAGACGATGAGCAGTCTGTATTCCTGAGATAAGAATTTAGCCGGTTTCTTATTTTGTTCTAAACCGCAGCTTAATGTATAAAACGGCCCCAGAAGAGACACATACACTACAGAAGGCTAATGTTGTGCACGTAGCACAAATAAGCGATTTTTCACCACAGGCAAAGACTAAGACACTACCCTGGCATCGACAGAATTACCATGTACACCCTCCCATTCTCATTAAAAACTGATAAATTATTTGGAAGGGATTTCACATTAATAACAACCACATTCATTTTTTCCCCCTCCAAGTGAAGCACCATGATGTTCCTACAAGAAGTCACTGGTACCCAGGAAAGGCTAATATAGCATTCATGAATTAATTAAGCTTTAAGAAAAATAGTGCAAAGAAATGGCTGATTTCTTTCCTCCTATACCAGATCACAGGGGAGTTCCGTAAGTGAATTTTGTGAATGACTACACGCCATTTCTAGATTCTAAGAGCGATCCACGTACATAATTACTTAATTCATCCTCATAATTAGTTAATAGTAATTAGGGGACTATACTACAGGGGAACATTCTCAATTAAATAATTAAGATGAAAAGGAAATTTGCATAATACTCTGGTCCTTCCATAAGACATAGTTACTGGTGAGTATCAATTAAAGGCCACATTTCATATCCGCATTTTTAAAGCATGTAGCCTTTTATGGCCCAGAAACACTTTGCATATTTTGGAAAGCAATATGATTTGTTGTTGAGTGCCTGGGTCCACAGGTTCAGTGAACACTGCATTAGGAACACCTGTACACCAACTTATTCATGCGATTATCGAATCAGCCAATTCTGTGTTTCGGTTAAGATCGGACACCCCTGCCCTACTGCATGGATTTGGCCTGTGGGAAGAATCCGGAATATCCAGCGCACGCCTACACAGACACGAGGAGAACACGCAACTCCACAATAAGAGGCCTTCGGTAAGGATTCAAACTCGAGACTCGAACTACAATTTACTGCAAATATGTACCGACTTCTTAAGTGTTTCTGCAACTTAAATGACATTTTATTGGTAAATACGTGGCTGTACTGAGCGTGTAGGCGGCAGAGAACTGAAACCCCGAAAAACATTTCATGTTCGGTCGCTCGCTTTCTCTCACAACTCTATTTTCACTCTATTTTTCGATGCAATTAAATGAAATCAATTTGAAACATGCCACTATGTCTTCACCCGCCATCATACGACTATTTCAGTTAATTACAATCATGTTGAAGTATGACATGGAGGTAAGACACCGTTTTCTATTATGAAATATGACTATTTATTAAATTAACAAACCGCCGTGAGAGACATCAAGAGAGTGAAGAAAACGACTCTATTAACATCATAATACGAGTTATTTGCCATAAACCGTGAACTAATATATAATATATAATACCCCATATTGTCTGCGAACAATGTATCATTATCATCCAATGTTAGATTTCAAAATAGACATAATCATGTGGAAATGTATCACATAATTCAGTGGCATGTCTATACATTTAGACATACTCCGTTTGATGAAAAATCCTCCGTTGATGCAGGGCACCTAGCTGAATGCTGACATTCACGTTGAGCGTAGTGTTCACGGTCGGGGGACAGGTTTACACGCTAACGCGTCAGGCGAGCGACGCCGGCCGGGTTTCCGAAGCCACGCCGCCTTCGACCTTCCGATGGGCCGTCGCGGGATCAGGCGTGACAGGATGAGAGGTGAGGGTTGGGGGGAGGAGGGGTGGGGTGGCGGTGGGGGTGGGGGGGACTGCAGCTGGCTGTCACTTCCTGTTCCTCTCAGATCACGGCTGGCGAGCGGTGCACGGAGCCGGGGAAATGTCACTCACCGCCCCGCATACAAATGTTCCCCGCGACCGGCAGCACTCCCGACGTTTACGACCGGGAAAAACCCGCCGGGAAAACGCTGGAAAGGCGAGGGGAGGGGGGGAGGGGTGGGGGGTCAATCTTCCACGGTTCAAAGGCTTTTGTGATCGATGTGGCACTAGACTGGAGAGGATACATGAAACAGCGGCACGGAGGGGGGGTGAGTTAAATGCGCCACGCTAGTTCTTCGCTGACACATCTCTCAGGTGTGCGGAGACAGGAGATCCTTCCGGAAGCCCAGACTGACTGTACCTTCAATCGCAGCACAAAGCAAACCATTTTTTTCCCCACCTCTCGCAGTCCCGTTGGGGAGGGAAAAAAAACAACCTACGAGTGGGAACCCACGCATCGCTCCTTTTCACAAAGTCAATACCGCAAATATGCTGTATTTTCATCTGTCAGCCTTATGGAGTGTAAAACTGCTCACAGTAAGGGTTCACATGAGGGAGAGCTGTGGGACTTCTAAAACAATCTACCATGCAGCCTAAAGTGATTTTTTATAGCTTGTATTACATGGTGTGTTATTTAACATCAAGGCATTCAAATATGTGCTGTTGACTGAGAAGTTTAATGGTGCGTTAAACTACTACGTTTGCGGACGTTCGTACAGTAAGTTTTGAGGCTAAGCATACGGATTACATTTAAACGCATGAATTACCCCTAAGCTTTGAATTACCTCAGTCATTGCACTACGAGTACAATACCTATGATCAAATTAGTTTTCCCTTTTTTTCTTGCAGAAAGACAACATACATACATATGTATACTATGAAATGAATCATTCCCAGTCTACATCAAACCTCATTAGGATTCCGCCACCCTTATGATTCCTCCTAGACATTATCCCACCACTCCAGTCCTCTCTCAGTAACTGCAAGGGGAGCTAAGTCAGCAGCACCAAATTTTCGACTTTCAGCTAGGTGATTTCGCTTGCCTTGCCGTTAAGTAAACTTCATCCCATGTGGAAACTGGCACGTGCCCGGTTGCTATGCCAGCTAAACCATCACTGTACTTTCCTGAGAAACACAAGAAAATGGCAAAACAAAATGGCAGCCACTTTCCATGCAGCAAACAGGAATCCAGATTGTGGGTGTCAACGATGGAAGCATCCGCACACCACCCCATGGTCGCATACTCCCAAGAGCCCAATAATCTGAACCAGCACCGCTTACATGGAAGGATCTGAATGAGAAGATATCACCATGAAGACTAGCCCTTCAATACAAGAGATATCTACAGTATATCATGTTTGGTATATGTTAACACCAGGAAGATACAATTATGTATGTCCAAATGATACCCAAAATTTTGATACAAAACAAATCTGTAAACCAAAAACTAGAAATGCAGAAATGCAAATTCATACAAGAGGCCTTGAGGATGGAGCATTGACCACACTTCCTTACTAGCACCCACACAGGAAGTGGGATCTGTCTTCTTAAAGCAACAGAAATTTAACAGGCCCCGTAATCACCCCATCAACGCAAAGAGCATGTTAGAAAAAGAAATGAACGGTTCCCTACCTTGTATTTTTCGCTGTCCACCAGCGTCCCTCCTTCCCTGAGCCAGCTGACTACAGGCTTGGGGTTCCCAAAGGCAGTGCAGCTCAGGGTGATGCTGCCCCCTTCCTTCGCCTCCACGTACTGCGGGGGGGTGTCCGTGAAGGTGGGAGGGGCTATGGGAGGGGGGAAATAAAATGTAAAAAACAAGTCAGAAGACAACTTTCATCCGTTTGTGGTGAGTGAGTACATACAAGATATCCGCATGATATCCCAGGAAAGCTGAGAAAAAAAGAATGATATACAGTATATAGAGCACTGTATGAAATCATATAAATTGAATTTCTCTCTCTCACACAAACACACACAATATATGATCATATGATATATGATGACATATTCGGTAACCTTGCCATAATGCTAACACTGTCATAACAGCTGTCACAAGATGGCATTACAGATGATGTCAGTTGATGTCAAAGGATCTAAACCTGTCATACTTTTATCGGTGAATGTTATGACAGATGTTACTATCATAAAATTACAGATAAAAGTATGGCAGTTTTATGTAATTTGACATAACCTGGCATCATCTGTAATGCCAGCTTGGCTTATGGTGAGGGGTTGACGTAAAGTGTTGCCGGATATTCTGAGAAGATCTTAACTGCACAACTCAAGAATAAAAAATATTAATATCTGTATGCGATTTCTACCCATGTGGCAAATGTGCTTAGAATAGTCTTATTGGCCAATAATCTTAAAAATAGTGATCTTCCCCACACCCCCTATTTTACCATTCAACTAGTAACTGTTCCATTTCAGAGTAATGGCTGAAGAACCGCACTGGGAGCAGCAATACCAGTTTGCTATCCCAGTTGTGGCGCTGCTCTAATACCCTTGAGCAAAGCAAAGTGTCTGCTATGCAAGCAAATAAATGGAGTGATAACCCATCAATGTGAAAGCCTTATGGTGTCTTAAAGAGCCCAGAACATTACCACTAAAGTGTTTTTAACAGCCTCCAACTGTGTCTTCTGTTCCGCCAGACGACGGCATATGTGTGTGTGTGTGTGTGTGTGTGTGTGTGAGTGTGTGTGTGTGTGTGTGTGTGTGTGTAGGTGATTGTATGTGTGGGCGGGCATGTGTGTGTGCGCATACGTATGCGTGTGTCAACCGACATTAAAAATTGCCCACACCCTATACATTTCATCATTAATTGAATGAATTGTGTGGTACATTGTTTTGTGGAACAGACATCCACCAGTACATCAATTAGCATGGGTCAGCCTGTAGTGGCTGAGGACCTGGAAGGTTGATGGTTCAAGCCCCGTTGTAGCCATGATAAGATCTGCACAGCTGTTGGACCCTTGAGCAAGACCCTGAACCCCACATTACTCCCCAGGCACGGTACTGTTGCACTGTGCTCCTAAGTAACTAGGATGGGTCAAATGCAGAGGACAAATTACCCCACAGGGTTCTGTAAAGTACATCTCCCTCTTCTTCTTCTCTCTTGTGAGGTTTGTGACAACAGTCAAAACCATGTCTACATGGCTGGGGACATGTGTGCCCACTATAAACAATGTGTACGTGTCTTTGTATCTGTGTGCATGAATAATCTTTCTTCCATATCAAGGTTTTTGCGGACCCCTCTTCCGTTGGAACAATGGTAGGGTCCCAGCCCAATCTATTCCACCGGTCAAGCCCAAGACTCCACCCATCACATACGTATGAAGAACTCCTTGAGCCCTGGACAGGTTTCGTTTTCCCACACACTCAGTCCTTCTCCCCTTCCTCAACTGCATTCCTTTTGTTTCCATGGAGGCAGGTCCTCCAGAATGTGAAGCAATCATGCTTTTAAACCACCTGCCATTAAAAAATAAGAGCGCTAATGCTTTTCACCGGTTTCCTGTTGTTTCTTGTTGCGTCTTCCGAGGAGCGAAGACGAGTGCTGAAAGCATCGAAAGTGTAATTTCTCGATGTCGCTCAGTGTTTCATTTACATGGCAAAGATATGGAAATGTACCAGCGACTGTAGGAGCGAATCCCTTGGGGAAACTCTGAAATTTCGTGGGTGTATGGAAGGCCCTTAATGCTTGGCTTTATTACACTGTCATAAACCTTTTAAGAACTTTTTGATAGCAATAAAGTTGAAGTACAGTTGAAGTTCTGCCCAGAGTAATCTGTTGCCTTGGTTGGTTTAATAGAAACAATTTAAAAATGTTTTAATTTTATGTAAGAAAATGAAACTGTTTACAACATATCGATGTATTCCAATACGAGATCTCAGCTGTTAAAATTTTCCTTTTTTTGGGGGAGTGGGGGCGGGGCAGATTAGGTTAAAAGATTAAACAATGTTACTGTTAAATGTATTGTTTATTCATAACTTATTGCTTTTTATTCGTTTTGACATTTATAGACATTCCCTGGAATTTATTTCTCAGCAAAAATATGTGCCCAGGATAGCCACAAAGGAGGAAACTACATCATGATTTAAAGCCCGCACACCTCTTCTTAAAACCAATTGAATTCAAATGAAATCTTCTAGTGCCTTCTTTGAGTGGGGAATTTACAGAGAAATGTGATTATCCGCCCTGACGTGGAAAAATTTCCATTTGCATTTATGAACCCACCAAAGGCCACATCCCCCCATCCTGCTGAATAACAGCATTAACATAATCACCTCTCACGTCTTTATTTCCATATTTCCATCTTTCACAGCTGCTTCTACATCAGCTAAAAACAATACAATGGAGTCACTAATTATGTATTACACGTCCAGCCTGGCTGAATGAGAGTCAGATTCTCAATAAGCTTTTGTTCACTACAGGAGGCTGTGAAATGCAAAAAGATAATACTTTAGAGTGAAGCAGAAACCTGCTGTATACCTACAGACTGGTCCGTAAGTATTTCCACACAAATTTAAAGGGAATTTCTACTTGGTTCACTCCATATGGATACCCTCAAATAGCCCTTTAAAATTGTGTCACTGTCCAAATACTTATGGACCTCAGTGTAGATTGAGTCACAATAGTGTGTGACACCTACCAGCTAACTTGATGAACTGATAACTATGCCAGCTCCCCTGATTACCTTCATGTGTGACAAATACTAAATTGGCAATGATCGAGCCAAACCGTGAACCACTTCTTTTTCATTTCATGTTCCTCCCGAATTTACGTTTGAACGTGATTTATTTAAAATGCTAGGCCCACCTGCGCTCCCCGGGTAGGGTACTTCCTTTTAGCCCTGTTTTGCAAGTGAGCTAGTGATATAAGGTGTGTTATAATATAAGGGCTTCATCACTGTGTCAGACTGGCAGGGTTGAGGCTCACAATGGTCACTGCAAAGCTTGGCAATTGATGCCACTGCATCTGACAAACAGCTTCCCCAAAGAGTGTGTCCCCCACACGCGTTTCTGTGGCGGGAACTTCCATCAGATCATTTCAGTGCTTCCTCCAGCTGGCCTGGACTGGACGTATTGTGACATTGCTACATTTCAAATATCAGAACGTAACACGGCTTTCACATTTAAAAATGAATAAAACAACCACTATACATTACAGTCAATGGGGTCTTCTCCTTAATCCCGCCCCCCTCATCCTCCTGTTGTACACAATATCTCAACACATTTACAGCCATGTTGGTAAAGGAATCAAAATGGAGTCCTAACCACACCCGGTGAAGCATGTGGCGGGAAGAGAAGACTGCAGAGCACTGAGGCTCCACAGGTCCACAGCTGGGCATGCTACAGGGACTTCAGCGACAAGAGCTGGAGATACCCCATGAGCTGGGCATGCTACAGGGACTTCAGCGACAAGAGCTGGAGATACCCCATGAGCTGGGCATGCTACAGGGACTTCAGCGACAAGAGCTGGAGATACCCCATGAGCTGGGCATGCTACAGGGACATCAGCGACAAGAGCTGGAGATACCCCATGAGCTGGGCATGCTACAGGGACTTCAGCGACAAGAGCTGGAGATACCCCATGAGCTGGGCATGCTACAGGGACATCAGCGACAAGAGCTGGAGATACCCCATGAGCTGGGCATGCTACAGGGACATCGGCGACAAGAGCTGGAGATACCCCATGAGCTGGGCATGCTACAGGGACATCGGCGACAAGAGCTGGAGATACCCCATGAGCTGGGCATGCTACAGGGACTTCAGCGACAAGAGCTGGAGATACCCCATGAGCTGGGCATGCTACAGGGACATCAGCGACAAGAGCTGGAGATACCCCATGAGCTGGGCATGCTACAGGGACTTCAGCGACAAGAGCTGGAGATACCCCATGAGCTGGGCATGCTACAGGGACTTCAGCGACAAGAGCTGGAGATACCCCATGAGCTGGGCATGCTACAGGGACATCAGCGACAAGAGCTGGAGATACCCCATGAGCTGGGCATGCTACAGGGACTTCAGCGACAAGAGCTGGAGATACCCCATGAGCTGGGCATGCTACAGGGACATCAGCGACAAGAGCTGGAGATACCCCATGAGCTGGGCATGCTACAGGGACATCAGCGACAAGAGCTGGAGATACCCCATGAGCTGGGCATGCTACAGGGACATCGGCGACAAGAGCTGGAGATACCCCATGAGCTGGGCATGCTACAGGGACTTCAGCGACAAGAGCTGGAGATACCCCATGAGCTGGGCATGCTACAGGGACATCAGCGACAAGAGCTGGAGATACCCCATGAGCTGGGCATGCTACAGGGACTTCAGCGACAAGAGCTGGAGATACCCCATGAGCTGGGCATGCTACAGGGACTTCAGCGACAAGAGCTGGAGATACCCCATGAGCTGGGCATGCTACAGGGACATCAGCGACAAGAGCTGCAGATACCCCATGAGCTGGGCATGCTACAGGGACATCAGCGACAAGCAGGGGAAATCTTCCAAGAGCTGGGAACACTGCAATTCTGAGATTCTGGTGCTTCGAATGTGTTGAAAGCATCTAGACGAACAGTATGAGGTCTACACTTTCACACTGCATATTTGTGGCCTTGGGCTGAGTGTTTGTTGGAATTGTTGATTATGTTGTCCCTCCATGTCCAGTATTGTGTTTATTATGTTTAAAAACTTGACAAGAAATCAAATGTGCTTGGCTGACTGACTCAAAAATAGACTGAGTGGGATTTTCATGCACAACAGTTTCTAAAGTTTACTGCACAGAGAATGATGCTAAAAACAAAACAAAAAACATACACTGAGCAGCAGTTCTGTAGGCGGAAATGCCTTGTTAATGTGAGAGGTCAGAGGAAAATGGCCAAACTGGTTCAAGCTGACAAGAACTAAAATAACCACTCTTTACAACAGTGGTATGCAGAAGAACATCTTTGCACACACAACACACTGAACTTTGAAGTGGATGGGCTACAGCAGCAGAAGACCGATAAGTCTAATGAAATGAATGTACATGAATAAGAAGCCAGCTTTGAGGACGTTTCCATTAGAATAATGGTGTGTGTACGTGTGCGTACGTGCGTTTGTGAATACTGTATAAACACTTATTTTGCTATTTTATAAAATGGATAGCATGATTGATCGGGTTTGGTTTCAAAATCTTTTCCATTTAAGACTGAAATGGAAAGAGAGCAAAAACACACGGCGATAAGGCATTCTGCGAGATTGCTCTCCGCGATTTCACCAGCCGACGGCGGCTCGCTCGGCTCGCCAGATTCAGCGCAGACACTCTCACGTGCCCTCGCTCGGGGAAACAGAGGATACGCTGCAAATAGCGAAACACACCCTCGTCCTACATTTTAGTCTTTCGGTTCCAACCGCTGTCTCAGAGTGAGTTCAGGATCTGAGCCAGAGAAATAGCACAACCCCCTAATCCTCTCCTTAGAAGCACCATCGTCAGATGCAAACAGACTTTGACTTTTGATGTTAACGAAACATCTAGATAAAATAACTTAAAACCAGAAAAAAAGACCAAGTCCCTTCACCCACAACACTTGAGTCACATACGCACATACACACACACCACCACCACCTCATACAACAGCCAAAACTGAAAAAACAAAGACAAAAACTGCACACAAATCCGAAAAAGAAACATTTCAAAACAAATTTCTCAAACCATCCACCCCGATAACATAGTCAGACCGATGCAAATACACGGTTTGGAATGAGCTGAGAGTTTGAGCTTCCCTGGTGCATTTCTTTCATCTCCAAACTCACTGCACCCCCCCCCCCTAGTTTTCCCTCCATCCCTTCCTCCCTTCACCGCCTACTCTTCTCTCGCTCTCTTTCTGTCTTTCATAGACTGTCAGTTCTACAACTGTCCCTAAGAGGATGCTGGCCTTGCCCGTACGAGCAGATTTCCGGGAGAAAAACAACAACATAGAGTACGTTTCAGCAGCCTCTCTGTAGGAGCAAGGACACTGACGTACTGTACTCGGCAACAAAGGGCCGAACGTTATGTTTCAGTCAACTCCATTTCACAGTGTTTGCTACGTATATGAAACTAGCCAAATGTTTTGCAATGAAATACATACTGACGATTGTTTGTCAAAGTAACAACTGAACCTTTGCTGTGTTTTATTGGAATTTCCCCACTGCTACCCCCCCCAATCCACCCAGTTAATGGAAGTGGGTGGCAGAGGTTTCCTCAGTCACACCAGAGACCCCCTCCCAATCCGGCACCTGCAGAGGCACCCTCCGGCACCTGCTGACCGTGGCCCCGGGGCAGGCTCCGGGCCGGGGAGGGCCGAGGCGGCAGATGAAAGGGCCGTGTGTGTGGGGACACAGACTGCCTTTTTAGGGGATCACGGGGCCAGGCTGAAACCACGGAGCACCTGCGTATCCAGCAATGAGGGCCTTTGATGCAGCTGATCATAGTGTGTGTCGGCGTCTCAATACTCAATGCTCTCTATACTCACGCTGGCTCAATGCTCCCTGCCTAACTTCCGACTCTGGGCCACAGCTAGCTGGCTGTCA